>NW_027361743.1:21832500-22052500 GCF_039654945.1 Dendrobates tinctorius | reverse complement strand
ATACCATTGAATACTGTACTTCACATATTCACTCTTATCTATCTAACAGGATGACGACAGCTGTCCAGGCCTGCGCTAACTACGGTATGTTTTTGCCTACTGTGAAATGACCCCTGTTGACAGCCCAGACTTCATGAAGTATACAGCTAGTCTGCATAGATCATGGGATGTCAGACATCCATTCCTGACTGCCTTATAGCTGCCATTTCATCTAAGCATTCACTCAATCTTTATTAAAGCATATACACACATATAATCATTCTTATCCATCTAATATTGCACAATACAAAATAATATTGTGGTACCGTGTTAGCCAGAAAAATCAATGTAAATACTTCCAAAAAAAATGAGAAAAGTATTCAAGGAGTGATAACTTTATTGCCTAACCAGAGAAATTACATCACTCCTTGAATACTTTTCTCAATATTTTGGGACATAGAATGACAACAGCTGTCCAGACCTGCATCCCTCCACAACAACCACTCCGGAGTAGTCACTGGAGAATGAAATGATCCTAAGTCACGAAGTGAGGCGCTACCCGCCTCACTCTTTTCGAATCTTCGTAGAGTGCTGAACTGTTGGGGTGCAGCTTTGGGACCCTATTTTCAGAGATGATGTCCTCCACCCAAGTCTCAAAAGGCTGAATGGCTTCAGGAGAGGTGGGTGGTCGAGCTAGGCTATCAGACAGTCACCTCTGTAGCTGTAGTGTCATCCTTCCTCCAAAGCAGATGGAATTGTGCATTATGATGAGCAATTGGGCTTCAAAGGGCTCATATATTGTTCTTGCACAGGGGCCATCTTCTGTCTGCGTCCTCCAGTGGCTCCAATGTATAATTAATTTCCTGCAATGAGAAACACATCACATTAATAATTTCCAGGCAATTAAGATCAATACAATGAATCCTATCACTACTGCAATGGACTTTAGCTAAGTTGAGAGAATATTGTTTAACCAAACTCCGATGGACCCCATCCAGAAGGGATTCCATCTCTCCTTGGCTATATCTCTAGTTTTTTGTTGTAGCTCCTTTATCTTATCCATGTTTCTCCAAATTGAATCATGTGCATCTTCAATCCAGGAGCAGCATTCCTCACCTATAACAGCACAAGTTCCACCTTTAAATGCTAAAATGTAGTCAAGAGTAGTGTTGAGCATTCCGATACCGCAAGTATCGGGTATCGGCCGATACTTGCTGTATCGGAATTCCGATACCGACTTCCGATATTTTTTCAATATCGGAAGTCGGCATCGGAATCGGAAGTTCAAAGTTGATTGACAGCCTGACGTCATCATGATGCGCGGTGTGTGCGCATCATGATGCGCCGTCATTTCGGGCCTTCCGGGGGTCTCTGCCGGCCTGCCGGGGGGCTGTGTGGACTGCCCGGGGTCTGTACCGGCCTGCCGGGGGGCTGTGCCGGCCTGCCGGGGGGCTGTGTGGACTGCCCGGGGTCTGTACCGGCCTGCCGGGGGGCTGTGCCGGCCTGCCGGTGGTCTGTGCACCCTGTGGGGGTATGTACCGGCCTGCCGGGGGGCTGTGCCGGCCTGCCGGTGGTCTGTGCACCCTGTGGGGGTCTGTACCGGCCTGCCGGGGGGCTGTGCCGGCCTGCCGGGGGACTGTGCTGATGTCCGGGGCTCTGTGCAAGCATCGTCCGATGGGACTATAAGTCCCATCTGGCGATGCCTGCTACCATGACAGTGATTGACACATTAGCCAATGATGGGACAGTAGTAGTCCCATCATCCGGCTAATGTGTTAAATGTTAAAAAAAAAAAAAAATACTACATACATACTACATACATACTACATGCATGCTACATACATACTACATGCTACATACATACTACATATATACTACATGCATGCTACATACATACTACATGCTACATACATACTACATATATACTACATGCATGCTACATACATACTGCATGCTACATACATACTACATACATACCACATATATACTACATACATACTACATGCATGCTACATACTACATATATACTACATGCATGCTACATACATACTGCATGCTACATACATACTACATACATACCACATATATACTACATACATACTACATGCATGCTACATACATAACACATATATACTACATGCATGCTACATACATACTACATGCTACATACATACCACATACATACTACATACATACTACATACATACTACATGCATGCTACATACATACTACATGCTACATACATACTACATATATACCACATGCATGCTACATACATACTACATGCTACATACATACTACATATATACTACATACATACTACATACATACTACATGCATGCTACATACATACTACATACATACTACATGCATGCTACATACATAACACATATATACTACATGCATGCTACATACATACTACATGCTACATACATACCACATACATACTACATACATACTACATGCATGCTACATACATACTACATGCTACATACATACTACATATATACTACATGCATGCTACATACATACTACATGCTACATACATACTACATATATACTACATGCATGCTACATACATACTGCATGCTACATGCATGCTACATACATACTACATACATACTACATGCTACATACATACCACATATATACTACATACATACTACATACAATACATTCATACAATACATACATAGACATACAGTACATATAACATAGAGTAACATACTTACCAATACTTGTCACATTGTTCCCCGAAGCCATTGTCTTTTACGGAATAAATATTAACATAACAAACCACAAAAATACTCACCCACGATCCGAAGCAGTCCACGAGTGTGTCCCACGACGATCTTGGGTAGAGAACTGCAGCATCAGCTGATGCTGCCATTCTCTACGGGCTGCAGGAATCCAATGACGGAAGGTAGGTATCCTTCCGCACTGTATTCCTCCGCCACTTAAAAAAAAAAAGTCCCTAGTCTCACTTTATGCCATTGCTGCGTGGGAAATTCCCACACAGCAATGGCATAAAGTGAGACTAGGGACTTTTTTTTTTTTTAAGTGGCGGAGGAATACAGTGCGGAAGGATACCTACCTTCCGTCATTGGATTCCTGCAGCCCGTAGAGAACGGCAGCATCAGCTGATGCTTCCGTTCTCTACCCAAGATCGTCATGGGACACACTCGTGGACTGCTTCGGATCGTGGGTGAGTATTTTTGTGGTTTGTTATGTTAATATTTATTCCGTAAAAGACAATGGCTTCGGGGAACAATGTGACAAGTATTGGTAAGTATGTTACTCTATGTTATATGTACTGTATGTCTATGTATGTATTGTATGAATGTATTGTATGTAGTATGTATGTAGTATATATGTGGTATGTATGTAGCATGTAGTATGTATGTAGTATGTATGTAGCATGCATGTAGCATGCAGTATGTATGTAGCATGCATGTAGTATATATGTATTATGTATGTAGTATGTATGTGGTATGTATGTAGCATGTAGTATGTATGTAGCATGCATGTAGTATGTATGTAGTATGTATGTAGCATGCATGTAGTATATATGTAGTATGTATGTAGCATGTAGTATGTATGTAGCATGCATGTAGTATGTATGTAGTATGTATGTGGTATGTATGTAGCATGTAGCATGCATGTAGTATGTATGTAGTATATATGTGGTATGTATGTATCAAGTAGTATGTATGTAGCATGCAGTATGTATGTAGCATGCATGTAGTATATATGTAGTATGTATGTAGCATATATGTAGTATGTATGTAGCATGCAGTATGTATGTAGCATGCAGTATGTATGTAGCATGCAGTATGTATGTAGTATGTATGTAGCATGCAGTATGTATGTAGCATGCAGTATGTATGTAGCATGCAGTATGTACTACATACATATGTAGTATGTATGTAGCATGTAGTATATATGTAGTATGCATGTTGCATGCATGTAGTATATATGTAGTATGTATGTTGCATGTAGTATATATGTAGTATGCATGTTGCATGCATGTAGTATATATGTAGTATGTATGTTGCATGTAGTATATATGTAGTATGAATGTAGCATGTATGTAGTATGTAGTATGAATGTAGTATGTATGTAGTATGTAGTATGAATGTAGTATGTATGTAGCATGTAATTTTTTTATTTTTTATTTTTTTTTTACATTCAACACATTAGCCGGATGATGGGACTACTACTGTCCCATCATTGGCTAATGTGTCAATCACTGTCATGGTAGCAGGCATCGCCCGACGGGACTTGTAGTCCCATCGGACGATGCCTGCACAGACCCCCGAAGCCTGCACAGACCCCCGGCAGGCCGGCACAGCCCACCGGAGCCTGCACAGACCACCGGCAGGCCGGCACAGCCCCCGGGCAGGCCGGCACAGCCCACCGGAGCCTGCACAGACCACCGGCAGGCCGGCACAGCCCACCGGAGCCTGCACAGCCCCCCCGGCAGGCCGGCACAGCCCCCCGGCAGGCCGGCACAGACCACCGGAGCCTGCACAGACCCCCTGGCAGGCCGGCACAGCCCCCCGAAAGGCCCGTACAGACCCCAGAGAGGCTGTACAAGGCAAAAACAGGGTTTTTCTTATTCCGATACCGGAAGTCCCATAGACTTGAATGGGACTTCCGGTATCGGAATCGGCGATACCGATACTTTTTTTTTAAGATCGGCCGATCCATTCCGATCCGATACTTTGAAGTATCGGACGGTATCGCTCAACTCTAGTCAAGAGCCATTCTGTTCTGAAGGGCTACCTTCCCCATTTGGTGACTTCACAAGTAGAAATTCATAAGGGTTAAAGCAAAAACCCCAAAAATTGTTGACATCACAATTTGTAGTTTATGGGGGCGAAACCAACAGCCAAAACTTTATGTGAAATGACAAGTAAGAGCTAATGTGGGTGGAGCCAACTATAACATGAAGCATCTAATGTGGGCGGAGCCAACCACCACATTACGTGACATCACAAGTAGCATCCAATGGGTGCCGAACCAACAACCTCAGCATTCTGTGACCTTCCAAGTGTTGGCCAAGGGGCGGAGCCAGAAACAACAACATTCCGTGACATCAGCAGCAGGAGCAGCAGCTGTTATTTAAAAGGACCCGGCCATGCAACCAATTCATTACCATATAGATGAAAAAGACTCTAACAATCCACCTTAACCTCTGAAACCTTTTTACAAATTGCCACAATGTCATTATTGCCATACAATGTAATTCCGGAGTCATTCCTACTGATTTGAACTGTGATAAATCCACAATAATAACCCATATATCCCAGTAATAAAGAAGATTAGATTATATGGATGATTTGATGGGGAGGTAGATATACTACTGTATGATAATTGACCAGTAAATAGGAAAGGACTCTATAGACAATGTTACTATATACCAGGGTTGAGCAATTAATTTTCCCGAGGGGCTACATGAGAGACTGTGACTGTTTTGGAGGGCTGATCTAATAAGCTGAAATTAGTTTGGTTCAATAATAATATTAACATATTAATTACAATTTTTATTTTATATCTATATATATAAAAGTGAACGTATGTGTATGTGTGTATCACCAACCAATCACTAAACATCTTTCATTTCCCCAGAGCTGTTTAAAAGAAGCTGAGCTGTGATTGGTTGCTATGAGCAACAGTTTTCCCACTCCACAACACCTCAGCAGACACTGACCGGGTGGGAGAAATCTAGCATACCCGAAAACATAAGCTCCCAGCCATTGTCTGCCCCCAGAAAGGAGCAGAGAGCACATGACAGAAATGAATCCCCACCTCCCTGCGCATATACCCATCACACATTTTCCATCCCATAGGCACATCTTCCCTCTTAAAGGGATCATTGGTATGCAAGTCAGGGCAAATCTATGCAGCGCTTTGGTTTTGACCCCAGGCCTCTCTTAAAGGGATCCCCGGTATGGAAATAGGACTGTTCCACTCAGCGCTGTGGTTCTGACCCCAGAGTCTGTTAAAAGGGATCCCGGTATGGAAGTCAGGGCAATTGCCTTCAAATGCTCTGGTACTGACCCCAGACCCTCTTAAAGGGATCCCCGGTATGGAAGTTAGGACCGTTTCACTCAGCGCTCTGGTTCTGACCCCAGTCTCTCTTAAAGAGATCATTGGTTTGAAAGTTAGGGCAATTCCACTCAACACTCCGGTTCTGACCCCAGGCCCCTCTTAAAGGGATCCCCAGTATGGAAGCGAGTGCAAATCCACTCTGCGCTTTCGTACTGATCCCAGGCCTCTCTTCAAGGGATCTCCGATATGGAAGTTAGGGTAAATCCCTCAGCGCTCTGATTCTCACCCCAGGCTTCTATTAAAGGGATCATTGGTATTGAAGTCAGGGCAAATCCACTCAGCACTTCGGACGCCAGGCCTCTCTTAAAGGGATCACCGGTATGGAAGTTAGGACCATTCTACTCAGTGCTCTGGTTCTGACCCCAGGCTGATGGGATGATGTGAGATATTAGGGGTAGTAGTCCGGTGGCTCTGGCTAACGGGATGATGTGGGATATTAGGAGTAGTAGTCTGATGGCTCTGGCTGACGGGATGATGTGAGATATTAGGGGTAGTAGTCCGGTGGCTCTGGCTGACGGGATGATGTGAGATATTAGGGGTAGTAGTCCGGTGGGTCTGGCTGATGGGATGATGTGGGATATTAGGGGTAGTAGTACGGTGGCTCTGACTGACGGGATGATGTGGGATATTAGGGGTAGTAGTCCGATGGCTCTGACGGGATGATGTGGGATATTAGGAGTAGTAGTTTGGTGGCTCTGGCTGACGGGATGATGTGGTATATTAGGGGTAGTATTCCTGCGGCTCTGACGGGATGTGGAATATTAGGGGTAGTAGTCTGGCGGCTGTGACGAGATGATGTGGGATATTAGGAGTAGTAGTCCAGTGGCTCTGGCTGACAGGGTGATGTGGGATATTAGGGGTAGTAGTCCGGTTGCTCTGACAGGATGATGTGGAATATTAGTGGTAGTAGTCCGCGGCTGTGAGGAGATGATGTGGGATATTAGTGGTAGTTGTCCGGTGGCGCTGGCTAACGGGATGATGGGGGATATTAGGGGTAGTAGTCCGGCTGCTGTGACGGGATGATGTGGGATATTAGTGGTAGTAGTCCGGTGGCTCTGGCTGACGGGATGATGTGGGATATTAGTGGTAGTAGTCCGGTGGCTCTGGCTGACGGGATGATGTGGGATATTAGTGGTAGTAGTCCGTCAGCCAGAGCTACGGGGATGATGTGGGATATTATATTGAATGTAGCTATGCAGAGTGGGTGGGGCTCTACACTCAGCTTTATTTATATAGATAGATATAATCATTATAATTTGTTATAACTAACTGTAGTTAGTTACTATGCCCGGGCAGCGTCGGGTTCTTCAGCTAGTTAATAATAATTGTATAACTTAATATTGAGCAGAATTAAATATGCTGACACCCCCTATATTCCGCTTGAAACCATATACAGCCCCCCCTCTATACCGTAAGAGCTCACACAGATCTTTATACATACAGTAGTAGCCCTCACATAGCCCCTCTGTACACATTGTAAGAACCCACATAGCCTCTCTATATACAATATGAGCCCCCACATAGCCCTCTGTATACAATATGAGAACACACATAGCCCCTATATACAGTATGAGCCCTCACATAGCCCCTCTGTACACATTGTAAGAACCCACAAAGACTCTCTATATACAATATGAACCCCCACATAGCCCTCTGTACACAGTATGAGAACACACATAGCCCCTATATACACTATAAGCCCTCACACAGCCCCTCTGTACACATTGTGAGAACCCACAAAGCCTCTCTATGTACAATATGAACCCCCACATAGCCCTCTGTATACAGTATGAGTACACACATAGCCCCCTTTGTGCAGTATTAGCCAAAGTTGTATATAGTAGTGATGAGCAAGCATTCTCCCCATTGCTCAATACTCGGTCAAGCATTGGGGTGCTTGGTTACACTCGTTACTCGATTAAGTATCGTGGCTGCTCAATCGCCATCCTCAAGTCCTCGGCCCACATGTTTTGCGACAGTTAGACAGCTAATAAACGTGGGTATTGCCTGCCATATATGGTAATGCCATAGCCATGTTGGGTACTGGCATTACAATGATTGGCCAACTGCAGGAGCTGCATGTGTATGGAGCGGTGATGTGCGTGTACGAGGTGTACGAAGAGGAGCCACATGTGTATGAGGTGGACGATGAGGAGCCGTGCGTGTACGGAGCGGAGCCACGTGTGTACGAGGTGTACCAAGCGGTGATGTGCGTGTATTT
The DNA here is from genome assembly GCF_039654945.1 of Dendrobates tinctorius. Lineage (NCBI taxonomy): Eukaryota > Metazoa > Chordata > Amphibia > Anura > Dendrobatidae > Dendrobates > Dendrobates tinctorius. The sequence goes on along the minus strand of NW_027361743.1, from coordinate 22,044,186 downwards.
TGGCATGGGGGGCCCCATTTGAAAGTTCGCACCAGGACCCATAACTTTGTAGTTACACCACTGGCTGTCAGTGCTGTGAGTGAAAGTTTAGCTGCCCTATGGATAGCAGGGGTGTGTTGGGCTGTCAGTGCTGTGAGTGACAACTCAGCTGCCCTATGTATAGCAGGGGCGTGTCATGGCTGTCAGTGCTGCGAATGATAGCTCAGCCACCCTATGGATAGCAGCGGCCTGTCGGGCTGTCAGTGTTGTGCTTGGGATTCCTGCAGGTGTTTTCCTTTCTGGATAATTGCCAGGCTATTTAGTTGTCTGACAATATGAGACCATTGCCATTTGTAGCTTCAAGTTCAGTGATGTGCTGACTCTGTGCATGGAATTTTGTTAGTCTGATCTATCATTGCCGTACCTAGGATTTGCCTTTCGACTACCAATTTGTATAACCCCTTTGCCCTTGATGCATTCTGACTTTAGTTACCTGAACCCGGACTTTGCCCCTGATCATGTTTGTCTTACCCCTATGTTTTTGACGTACCTTCCTATCTTTTGACCTTGGACCTTTTAACCACCGTGCCTCATGGCGAGTCCATGAGTAGAGACTAGCATCACAGGATGGGTAGTAATAAAGATGCGCACTCAAAAATAGATAGCAGTGCTGGCTAGGGAAACCGCAAAGTCATGGTGGGCGGAGTTATGGGGGACTGAGAGGGGATTTCCCAGGAGGGGAGATAAAAGGAGGGAGAGTCCCAGGGGTAGGGCAGACACCCAGAAGGAGACAGAAGAGAGAAGAGCTCAGGAGAAAACGGAGGGAGGACGAGCTCAGGAAAGACAGAGGAGAGATGGATACTCGGAGAGGGGGGTGGCCCAGAGAGGACAGCTGCAGGTCAGAGAGGCGCTGACTAGAGGAGGCCTGGGGTACCGGACGACTGGACACTGAAGAAGCAGTAAGTGTCGCAGCGGGCAGACTTGGTCAGGGGAAATGCTGTAGCCGTGGACATAATGGCAGCCACGGTGGAAGAACCCAGGGGTCTTCGCCAAACACGAGCAGGAGGAGGTGACAGGTACCCGGGTCTAGGAGCAGAAGCTGTCGTGTTTGCTGTGGATGTCCAGAGGCCACCCATGTTTGCTGTAGATGTCAAGAGGACACCCAATAAAGTTGGATCTGATTGAATGGATTTCTATGTCTGTCTCCAGTCTGTTCCGCAGCTGAAAGGGACCACCCCCCGGTCAGAACACGTACTACAGAGAGTCGAGGAGAGAGTTATCTGAGAGATAGCAGACAAGTCGGGCGTGAACCAGGCGTTCCAGGAGTTTACAGATGAAGTGAAGATAAGAGACAGGTCTATAGTTAGCGGCATAGTTTTGGTCGAGGGATGGTTTTTTAATTAATGGCTGTTGTGAATTCGCTTTCTGGCCTACCTCTGGTTACTAGTGAAGGTAGTGGAGCTGGTTATATTGACAGAGGGGTCGCAAGTTCTCTTTCCGGGCTCCCTCTGGTGGTTACTGGAGGTAATGGAGCTGATCTAATTAACAGAGGCCTGCCACCTGACAATGAGGAGGATGACTGGAGATCTGGAGTTTCTCACTGGATTTAAGACAGCCGACTCCCTCTATCCCTGCTGGTGATTTTTTTCCTGCCTCCTGAGGTCTTAGTTTCCAGCTCAGTCCCTGCATGCTCAGCTAAGTGTTCTTTTGCTATTGCTCACATTTGATCTTGTTTTGTCTATTTCAGTTTTGTGTGGTCAGCCAGGTCCGGCTGGGGCGGTGCTGAATTTCCATCCTTATGTTACTGCTTGTGCCAGTTTGTTTTAGTCCCTTATTATATTGGCCTCTTTTTGCTCTGCTTTCAGAATATACCAGAGTGCTGATATAGTGGGTGAAGTCTAGTGACTTCAGTATTTTTCTATCAGACGTGTTGGGCATTTTTTGCAGGGTTTTTTGCGTGATTGCAGACAGAGTCTTTCCTGTCCTGTCTAGTTATTGTGGGCCCCATAGTTTGCTCAGTCTATTTTCCTACCTGCGTTTGTGTTTTCATCTTGTCTCACTGACAATATATGCTTGGGGGCTATCTATTCCTTTGGGGTCTGCTCTGGGGCACTTTAGATTTCCCCTTTCTTGCTTTAGGCTTATTTAGTTCTCCGGCTGTGTCGAGGCGTCTAGGATGATCGTAGGTACGCTCCACGGCTACTGCTAGTTGTGTGGATAGGATCAGGGGTCTGCAATCCGCTTAGTTACCAACCTCTCTGGTTGTCTGTGGCTTAGCTTGGTCTTGCTTTCCTCCTCGGTGACCCAATCATAACAAATGGCTGTATGATGGCATGCTTAAATGAGGAAGGAAACATACCGGAAGAGAAAGAGGGGTTAAATATTTTTGTTAGGTGAGTGGTGACAGCAGGGGAAACGGACTGGAGGAGATGTGATGGAATGGGGTCACTGGTGCAAGTGGTAGGGCGAGAAGATGCAAGGAACCTGATTAGTATCTACTATATAATCGTCTAACTCTGTCTGTAACGGAAATCCAGCGTCGCTGATTTGTCGCGCCCAGCCGACCATGACCAATCAGCGACAGGCGCAGTCCGACCGCGAATTGGCACGGAATTCGAACAACGCACGCCACCGCTACTGTCGGGAGATCTGCGGCGCTAGCCGCTGATCTCCTGACGGTTGCCGCGGGTCACCTCCTGCTGCACGGAGGTCAGCAGCTGCGGAAGTATCCCGACCGGCGCTAGTGATCTCGTTCAGTGTGACACGCAGCAGCGACCAGGCCCCCGCTGTGAGATCGCCAATCGTGGTGGATCATCCTGGACCATCTTTTGAACGTCGGTCTCCCGCTGGCCAGCATGCATCGGTGTGTTTGATTTCTCTCTCGCGACCACGTAGCGACGCACCAGCGATCTCTACTAGGTTGTATCGTTGTCGGGATCGCTGGAGCGTCGCCAAGTGTGACGGTACCCTCACACATGACATCCTGTGACGCAATTGCCGAACTTCAAAGTAGGTGATCGCATGCAGGAACCGAAGACAGAAGGAAATGGCCAAAGATGGCTCTTTCATGTATAGTGCAGGATCTCTTATTTTCCTTTTACTGGACGTCTATCAATCTGTTTATCTCCTTTTTACAGTGAATTATCCACTATTATTATAGATACTTATATTATGGGTAAATCTATATTTTCTTTCAAATTTTCTTAAGTTAATTCTGCACTTGCCTGTTTCATTTTTGGACCTACTGCTCCATTACTCTACCTTTGCTAGTAAATTTTCCTCTTGCTTGATGTTTTAGGAGGTCTGCACACTGCTCTGGATATTTTTTTTCTATACAGTGAATGATATACTCCTAATTAATCTCTATATGTCAGCCACATATTAGAAGCCCTTCATTTGGACCCTTCTAACAAATTACCGTCAAAATTAATGTACATATATCCAGGCTTGGACTGGCTCACCAGAGGACAAGAGAATCATCCTCTGGTGGGCCACCACCCTCTTATATGAGCAGTACTTGGCACAATATACTTGAATCACTATGAACAGATAAAGGCGGCATCTTATTCATTTACTAATCTACCCAGTTCCTTGTTATATAAATTTGTGATTGAGGATAATGTCACAATAGCACATAGTTGAAAAGTTGGTTACTAGTTGGCCCTTGGCACCCCAGTCCGACACTGTGTAATAGACACCGTATCAGACTCACAACCAGAGACTGTACGCGTGTCCAAAAGATGTTTTGTGGAAACCCGGGGACTCCCGCAGTGGTATGTGAACACGACTGAAAGTGTGCTGCAGAAGAAACCGGACCTGCAACACGTGATCACTGGGGGAGTGACTGGGGGTGGAGCTAGGTCCCGAACTCCTAGCAGGGATAGTGGGACTCAGCAGAGCCCAGATCCATGCATAACCCCTCATTAGAAACAATTAAACCCAAAAATGACAGTTCTTGTACAAAAAATGAACAATTTTCCAATTAATAAAAGGGTTTAAGCCATTGTAACCAAGGCATTCCCAAAACCAACCCCAAAGATAAATTGTCCAACACAAAGCAACTTATATTTTCAACATAAACTGGGCCCAACTTGAGTGAGAAGACCTCAGAGACAAAAAGGATCCCCTTCTTGGTGAGAGGAGAGGGGTCAATGGCCAAAATTTTGACTGCAGTCTCAAGCTTTTTCTCAAGTTTTTCCCTGCGGCGCCTCCTCTCCTTCTCCTTGAATGAAACAGCTCCCACCTCCATAGGTTCAGCAACCGACGATGTATCATCTTTGGTGGAATATATAGGGGTTTCCAGCTGCATCATCCCCCTGGGACAAAGCCTACAGTCCATGCGGACAGCCTGTGTCATGGCGTCCTAAAGGGAGTCAGTATGAGGATGTAAAGCCAATGCGTCATTCAGGCGTTCAGATAGGCCCCAGCGGAACGAACCCCTGAGGGCTGCGTCAGCCCATAATACTTCTGCAGCCCAACGCCTGAACTCTGAACAGAACCATTCAGCTGAATGCTTTCCCTGCGTCACACTCATAACCATGTCCTCAGCCACGATCAGGCTCATCATAAATGTGCCCCAGGGCCTCAAAAAAAATCGATCTACAGACACTCAGGGGCCAAGGGAGAGAGAAAGCCCAAGTCTGCGGAGCCTCCCTTAATAACAAAATAATGACTCCCACCCTCTGACTCTCATCCCCCGAAAAACGCAGTGAAAAAAACAACTTACATCCTTCCCTGAAAGCCCCAAATTATTTTGTGTCCCCAAAGAAGGTGTCAGGTAATTTAACTGGCGGTACAGATAAGAGAGACTTCACTGGCACCATCACCCCGATTCCCAGAAGAGAAAGCACCCTGCACGGCAGCAGCAACCTCCCTCTGAACCTGCAGCTGAGACTGAGCCAGGGTTCTCTGCTCAACAGACAGCTTTTGCATCATCTGAGTGAGATTGCTAACCTGTTCAGATAGAGCATGCAGAGGATCCATAACACACACTAATGTCCGAGCAAGAGCAAGCCCCACACAGAAAGAGGGAAAAAGCTTTTAGGGGTCAGTGATAATGTGATGGACACCATATCAGACTCACAACCAGAGACTGTACACGTGTCCAAAAGATGTGCTGGGGAAACCCGGGGACTCCCGCAGTAGAATGTGAACACGGGTGAAAGTGTGCTGCAGGGGAAACAGGACCTGCAACACGTGATCACTGGGGGAGTGACTGGGGGCAGAGCTAGGCCCCGAACTCCTAGCAGGGATAGTGGGACCCAGCAGAGCTGGGAGAATCGTCAGTAAAGCCGAGGACAGACCAGAGGGCAGTGCGGTAACAAGCGGGTAACACAGAAAAGAGTGGTAAGAAGCAAGCCGGGAGTCAGAAGCCAGAGAGAGCAACACAGTACCAGGAGAACAGGTGGACAGGAAGTCAGAGACGTAACCAGGGTAGAACCAAGAGTGACACAGAAAGTACACAATCAGTAGATGAATACCAAAGGGGAAACAGACCATGTCATACAGAGAGCAATCGTACAGAAGCAGGCAATATACACAGGTATACAAGGGTCAGCTACTCAGCCAGGAACGAACGTATCACTGACAACGAGCATAGCACCAGTGCAGTTACTTATAGCCCTCCCCAAACCAAAGAGAGGCCACATAGGATTAACCCTGGAAGGACCGTAGCAGAAATTCCAGGCAGCTCATAACACACTGTATATATATTGGATAGCAGTCCTTCTGAACATTTTTGAGATATGAAATAGACATAAAGTGCTTGCTGCATTCTTACATTTAAGTTGTACATAATTTACTTTGTCAATGACCAGCATATATTTTTTTGTTATGATTTACTTGTACAGGTTATCCTTGAAAAAGGCCAGATACACCGATGCCTCTACCTTCTGCCAGTCATTACACTGGCTACCCATCCACTCCAGAATTCAGTATAAACTTAAAACTATAAAGAATACAAACAACATAGATAAGTATTGGGCAGATGATCACACAGCTAACACTTACAAATACAAGGAAGTATACAGTGTGATGCAAACTTTACATAGGAATACACAGGTTTCTAATTACATCTACTGTGCACTGGCTGCTATATGGTTAATAACAAATCCTGGCTGCTATACAGTTAATAACATCCCTGTAGAACACTGCATTGCAAGAAAGACATTGATCTTACCAGATATGCTTTACCAGGGTAGTGAACTCAAGTTGAGAGTTACAGGAGGACAAATAAACACGTGTGAAATACACAGAAGAAAAATGGCATCTTCCTCTTCCCAGTCTACCTTGCTTCAATCCCACAATGCAACACTCTGACTGCTGTTAAAGACACAGCTATAAATTCTATTAAGACACAGGCTATAAATTCAGCCACCACTAGATAGTGCTAACAACGAAACCAGCACATAATGCAAACATTTTTCCCTATATTCAAAGGGCAGAACTAGACTTGTGTAAGCTCTATTGTGCCCTCACAGGGTGACGACCATCATATGTCCCCATGCAGTATCACATACAATGATCTCTCACAAATTGCTAGCCATGTTATTGCTGACACTGTGAAACATGGGGGAACCCTTATAATACCAGTCATGGTGTTCATCCCGCCATGGTGCACAGTGATTCCAAGCTTAGTACAGAGTACTAAGCACAATGACCCCCAGCTAAAGTCATGACATACCCTTCAATACAGTACCAATCACAGTGCACAAAGTGCCGGTTAATGTGTCCTCCACTATCAGTAACAGTGTTTCCCCACTACCAGTTATGTACAAATGACATTAAAATCCCGGAAAATGCTTAAAACATTGGGTAATTTATTCCAGCATGGCCATTAGACTCCATTTTATTAGTCTTAAAAATGCACATATACGAGTAAAAATCATGTCTGTACAGCAGGTTATGGTGTTTTAGGAGATTTTATGTTAAGGGGAACACTCTTTATATGTCATTTCCAAACACAGAAATATCCACTTCTCCAACCAAAGCTAAAGATGAAAGGTTACATCTCCAAATAATTTACTAGTGTCATTATTGTACATTAATACTGCAATCCTCATGTAATTTTCATGAACCGATCTCCGGCTTCTTACTAGTTGAAGTTAAATGATGGAAAACTGAAGAAAAATGTCTGCCAGGAACTCCTCCCTGAAGCTCCCATACCGGGAAACATCTTGGGCTATCTCTATATAGACGGCAGATTTAATTAAAGATTTATTTGCATTTAATTACTTTTGCTGATGGCCATAAATGACATAAATTGTTATATTGGAAAAACTAACAATTACAAATAATGTTAGTGGTTATCTTTAGTTAATAATATTACACTAAGTTCCCTTCTGCAATCTTCATTTCTTCATTCATTTTCAGAAATGGAGTTTGCAGCCTGACCCAAGTTTTAGAGGTTCCTCTTGGGGGGAGTGTCTCTCCCAGTAATATAGGCTGGATGTAAAATCAGTATGTACCCAGGGTGCTGCTATCTTTACTTGTTTTCATTTATCAGTACAGCTCCAATACAGAACTGCACCTGTTTTGTTGCCCTCCTTAAGGCTCCATTGGCTTTCTTCCTTGTCTCCTGCCTCCTGCTATCTCTAACACAGAGAAGGGAGCTGGAGCGCCGGCAGGATTGTATCATTTTAGCAAAAGTACTCAGTTAGAAAAAGGACTTACAGTATACTCAGCAGTAGCAGAATAATCAAAATATTTTCATGAAAACTATTTAGAAAATTGCTTAATTTTGCATTTAGGAAGTAAATACACCCTTTAAGAAAAAATTCTATGTGAAAGTCTACAGTCTTTAACCATTTTCAGACTGCCCAAATAAATGTCCAGGTGTTTCACACCTATCTGTGCAAGAACATTTTTAATCTCCTGCATAATTACCCTCTTTTTTCCTTCTATACCTTAGAAAAAGCTAAACGTCTCACTTATTCCAGCACACTCTACTGAAGATCTATATGCTCAGAGAAAATAAAAACAAATACATGTATGTTGGCAAATGAACATAATGACAATTTAGTATTAAATTGGCACATTGCTAAATCTTGAAAACGTACCTGGTAAGGGGATGAAGAAGTAGTTAAATGTTTCTATCCTACCAACAGTAATATTGGCAAGTAGACAATAGTTTTTTAACCTCTAAGACTACAATTAGAAGAATGAAGGGGCCAAATCAAAGTACAGTAGCAGCCCTTCTCTTTTTCTAGAGAAGCATGATCCCAAATGTGGATGTGCATTGTGGTACAAATATGTGCAATGCAAGTGGTCAGTACCCAACACATCAGAGATCGATGGAAATGGATTGCTTGGATGATTTACTTATCGCGATTGTTGGAAAGAAATGCTCCTAACGCTTGGGAATCACTATGGCATGTCTTAATAAAGTCTGTCGGGCCTAGAAACTTGTCTTTCACCACCTGAGCTCCTCTGTTGGTAATGGAGGAGATACTTCCAAAAAAAATAGAATTGCCACAATCATGGCTACGGTGCATTGGATGTTGACAAGCCCGGGACAAGGGTTAGGCATCTGCATAGGGTATTACCTCTTGCTTCCACAAAATGAGCGCACTTTGAAAAGAAAAAAAATGACATTACCGAATACTTGCGGCAGCCCGACACCTTTCTCCGGTCGCAGGCATTCACTACATTGATGGCTTGGGCACAGGCACACAGGTGAGCACTTTCAGTCACAGACTAATAGAATAGGAGATGGAGGCTGTACTGGAAAGAAAGCCTTGATTTGGTGAGTATAAGCTTTTTTTTTAAATATATTATTTTGCCACTAAATGGGGACTGTGGTGCTGTGGGGGACATCAAACATGGGGCTGTGAGGGATAGTAAACAAGGGGCTATGGTGTACATCACACAAGGGGCTGTGGTGGACATCAAACGTGGGCTGTGGTGGACATCAAATGAGGGGCCAAGGGGCACATCAAATGTGGGGCTGTGGTGGACAAAGTAGAGCTGTGGTAGACATCAAACATAGGACCGTGGTGGACATCAAATGTGGCGCTGTGTGAAATATCAAATGAAGGGCTGATGTGGACATCAAACACGCCAATATAGGGGACATCAAACGCGGGGCTGTGGGGGATGTCAAATGCAGAGCTGTGGGGGACGTCAAATGCAGAGCTGTGGGGGACATCAAACGCAGGGCTGTGGTGGACATAAAAAGTGAGGCTGTGGGGGACATCACACAAGGGACTGGTGACCATACCATACTGTATATGGGGCTGTGGGGTACATTATAGTAGCAGAGATCTCATTCCATCACAATAGTGTTACACTCACAGTTCACAAACACTCTTGAAGTCTCTGTAGGTAAACAGCAGGTACGCAGGATGCAGTGACGAGACGCGAGACTGAATTGAACTTTGGCTAAAGAACTTTTATGAATTTAAGCCGCTAGGGCTATACTAAGCAACCAAAAATTAATAACAACTATTGTCCTCACAGGGACTCTGCACAAACAAACACTTTAAAAGTGAACACGACTAATCCGGCAAGGGCCGGTTACTATAGGGCCGCGATATGGCCGACTACGGGTCCTTATTTCTTATAGTGTCACTTATCCGTCCTGACGTCCCTCGGCGTCTCTGATGAGGCTGGGTTGGCGTCGCAGCCGCTGGGCCCAGCTGCTGAGGATCTGTCGTAGTCTTCGGGCGCCCAGGAGGAGATGAGGCACAACAGGCCCTGAGGAAGTCCTTTGATGAGGTGACCCCCTGTAGAAACAGCGGGGTTCTGATCGTAAGCGAGTTCAATGAGACTCCAGTCTCCAAGCAGGGTTGTGTCGCAGTTCCCATGAGTGGCGGTGGGCAGGCCACGTGCACGGCCTGGGCCTAGGTGAAGGAGTTGGCCCCAACTGCCGATTGCAGCGGGTTGATGTCCACTGCGGCCGAAGATGAAGAGGCCGCAGCTGTGGGCTGAAGCGGGGCGGCAGCGGGCAGGCCGCAGCCACGGGCTGGAGTGGAGTGGCAGCAGCTGCGAGGGGCAGCGGACCAGCCGTGACAGGCTGAAGCACAGCGGTAACAGCTGCGGACCAAGGTGGGCAGGAAGAGACCCCGGATCAGAGTGAAGCGACAGTCTCTTGTTGGTAGGTTCGGCGCCCACTCTCTGCAGGCCGCAGTAAGTCTCTCCTCTGCTGATGGTCTCCTTTCTCGTCACTGTCTGTCACTCTGGCTCTCTCAGACTCCCACAGTCCCTTGCCTCCTGTCTGCCGTTCCGCCAACTGACTCCCCTGCACGCTCCCTGTCCCTCTGAGCAGTCCACTCTCCTCCTTTGCTCCCCGGGTACAGTTTCCTTAGGAACCCAGATGGCGGTCCCCTTGGTTCCGGCCCGGACACTCTGCGGGGGTCCTCCTCCCTACATCTCCACTCTAATTTGAATAATTCCTACACTCTCCTCCTTTGCTCCCCGGGTACTGTTTCCTTAGGAACTCAGATGGCGGTCCCCTTGGTTCCGGCCGGACACTCTGCGGGAGTCCTCCTCCCTACACTCCCCATCCTGTATGCTCACCAGTCGTCGGGCGAGGGCCTCAGTATACTTGGGTTGGTCTGCGGAGGTGTCAGTTTTTGTTACCATATGAACTGGCCCTGTTCGTATCGTTCGGGGGGTTTGCCGGCTGTTGACTGCTCGGAGCGTCTTAGTTCGATTAGGGTGGAGTCTTCTGGGGTGGTGGACGGTGGTGGGCTAGCTGGTTCGGGCAGGTTAATTGTGTCAGTTGGTTTGTCATTGAGTAGAGAGCCCCTGGTTATTGTGGGGAAGTCTTCTTCGTCGTCCGGGTCCCAGAACACGGGCAATGGTTCAGAAACCTGAGGAGCAGGTTCAGGTTGTTTCTGGTCGGTGGAAATACATGGGCATAACATATTACGATGCACAATGCGAGTAGGCAGAGTTTCATCCTTCTCGGGTCGTATTTCGTACACAGGTCCTTCAGGGTTTATACGGCGTAGGACCCAATAGGGACTCTCTTCCCAGCGTGGCTCTAATTTGTTCTGGGGGCGTTGGTCTAGTACGAGTACTCAGTCTCCGCTTTGGAGGTTGGGAGGTGGAGATAAATTCTTTCCTGGGTGTTCTAAGTCTTGGAGTTTGGTATGTACGATTCGATGAAGAGTTTGCAGCCTGTGCCGGTGATTTCGGACCCATGATGATACCCCGATCCAGGGATGAGCTCCTCTGGGTCCAACTCTACCTCCATAATCCCTTTGCCCTCGCATCCGAACAACAGGGAGTAGGGGGTATAGCCGGTAACTCGATGTACTCGGTTGTTATAGACCCATGCTAATTCAGGGACATATTCGGGGCCAACGGGCCTTCTTGTCACTCTCTAGAGTATGCAACATTTGGATTAATGTCCGATTAATTCGTTCGCAGGCCCCGTTTCTCTGCGGGTGGTAAGGCGTGGTCCAGTATTTGTCAATACCATAGAGACGGTGTAGTTCCTCCATTATTTTTCCCAAAAAACATGCTCCTTGATCGGAATGTATCCTTTGAGGGCAGCCTTAAACTTGTTTGAAGTTTCTACAAATTGCGGAGGCGGCCGACTCCGTGGTCTGGTCTCGAGTGGGGGTGACCACAGCGAACTTAGTGGAATGGTCTACCATGACGAGGCAGTGTTCATACCCCTGGAATGCGGGACCAATGGTCAGGTAATCCACCGTCAGAAGCTTGAGGGGCGTTGAGGTCACGATTGTTTGTACTGAGGCTCGCTATGTGGGAGGTTTAGCTAATTCGCATAGGCGACAGGTCCGGCAAGTCTCGTCCACAGCAGCAAGCAAGCGTGGATGGTAAATTATCTGTTGTAACCATTGCAAGGTCTTTTGAGCTCCGAAATGAGCCCCTTTTTCGTGGGCTTCTCGAGCCAGTTTGTTAAGTTGGGCTCCGGGCGCAACTACCTGCCAAATCGTCATAGATGTTGTCCGTGATGTCATTTTACGATACAGTAGTCCCTTTCGGATAACCAGCCTCTCCCATTGTCGTAACATCAGCGACATGTCCTGAGTCAGTCAGTCTTTGGGAGTCAGTGGGCAGTTTGCCAGCGGCTACCCATTTCCGGAAAAGCCCAATTTCTTCGTCTTCTTGCTGCTGTTCGATCCACTTATCCCGGGATTGCTCCAGCATGCCCCTTAGGGTCTCCGAGGTAGGTACTTTCTGGGTGGCAGCTGTGAGCACGGCCATGGTGAGGGCGAACGGTATCTCTTCCCCTTCTAGTTCGTCGTCTCGACTCTTCCCTGGGGTTGTATGTCAAATCCTAGAGAGGGCGTCATCGTGTACATTCTCAGCCCCTCTTTTATAGATGATTTTATAGTTGAATTTCACCATTTGGGCCACCCATCTTTGATCCAGAGCCCCCAATTTGGCATTTTCCAAATGAACCAGCGGGTTATTGTCGGTCCGCACCACTACTTCGGAGCCCGCCCGGTACTCTGCGAAACGCTCCGTCATGGCCCACACTACTGCGAGGAGCTCGAGCTTAAAGGAGCTGCAATTGTCAGGGTTGCGCTCGGAATCATGGAGTGAGCAGCTTCCATACGCGATCACTCTCTCCCGGCCTTCTTGAACTTGTGACAACACAGCCCCCAGCCCGTGAAGACTCCCATCAGTGTGTAGGATGAACGGTTGCGAGAAATTCGCATAAGCTAACACCGGAGCATCCGAGAGCGCAGCCTTAAGGTCTTGGAAGGCCTCTTCTTGAGGTTGTTGCCACTGGATTTTTCATCCATTTGCCCCAGCGGGAGCCCCCTTCAGCAGGTTGTGCAGGGCTCGAGCGCGACATGCAAAATTCTTTACGAAACGACAGTAGTATCCGGCCAACCCCAGGAAGGCCCGCACGTCTTTTATAGTCTCGGGGTAGGCCATCCCTGAATGACAGCAACCTTTTCCAGGGATGGCCTTACGCCCTCTGCCGAGATGACATGGCCCAGATATTCGATCTGGGTGCGAAATAGGTGGCATTTTTGGGGTTTTACCTTCAACCCGTACTTTTGTAGCCGGCCGAGTACCTGCCTCAACCGCTTCAGGTGGTCCTCAAATGTGGCAGCATAGATGATGATATCGTCTAAGTATATCAACATGGCCTCAAAATTGAGATCTCCCAGACACCGCTCCATCAACCGCTGAAAGGTCCCCGGGGCGTTGGCCAGTCCGAACGGCATACGATTGAACTCAAATAGTCCCATAGGCAGTATGAACGCTGTCTTAGCCCTGTCTTCTTCTGACATGGGCACCTGCCAGTACCCACGGGCCACTTCCAGAGTTGAAAAATACATTGCCTTCCCCAAGGCGGACAAGTATTCTTCTATTCAGGGTAGTGGGTATGAGTCTTTAATGGTGTAAGCATTCAGCTTTCGACAGTTCACGCAGAATCGTAAAGTTCCATCTTTTTTGTGGACCAACACAATGGGGGCCGCCCAGGGGCTTTGGCTTTCTCGAATCACTCCCTTTCGTAGCATTTGGGCCAGCAAAGTTTTCACCTCTTGGTAGAGTTGTAGAGGAATCTATCGATATCGTTCTCGGATGGGGGCCGCCCCTGCTGTGGGAATTCCATGGGTGAGGGCGGTGGTACACCCAAAATCTTCCTCATGACTAGCAAATACCTCGTGGTACTGTCCGAGCAGTGTTAAAAGTGGGAAAGCAGTGGGAAAGCTGAGCTGAAGTTAGTCCGGAGAGCTCGGCCCGCATCTGTTCCAGGATGTTTCGACCCTTCTCTTGCGTCGAGATTTCGGTAGCCTGTAGAGTCTGGATAGTTACTTCCCAAGGGTCCTCAGATTGCACTCTCAATTGAACCGCAGGGGCCGGCAGCACTTCTTCCAAAGGCCTTACTAGCTTGGCCAGTTTGGTCCGAGCTTTCAGGACGATGTCTTGGTCTTCAAGGTTGACGCAGCGCACCAGGACGGTCCCTTTTTGCACTGTGGTCAGGGAACGGGTCACCAGTATGCCAGGAGGCAAGCGCTCCGAGTAGCATGGTTCCACCTGCATCTCTATGCCCTCCAAGGGTATCGAGGCTCCAATTGGCAGGGCCATCACCGTCTGCCCAGGAGGCAGTACAAGCAGGGGAGCAGCTGGCGCGATGACTTTGCCCAGAGCCTTGCCCTCCCGGCAGTCCTGGTGTACTCGCGCTTCCCGCACCAACTGCTGGAATACCTGTCCTTGGGCCGTGCGGGAACCCCACTGCTTCAGGATCTTGTGCGTGGGATCATTGAGGAGCAGATTGCCGAACTCCTGTAGTATGTTCATGCCCAGAATGACTGGATGCTGCTTATCGGTTTCCCCTTGAGTCAGTACCACTCCTCTGCGACCGAGGGATTTACCGCACAGCGTTACCTGTACCCACACCACCCCGGCAACAGAGATCGGTAGTTGATTGGTGGCTACCAATCTGATCATGGGTCCCCACTGGGGTCTCGCTGCCTCGGGGAAATTTTGCCGGAAATAAGTTGCAGGCATAGTTGTCACATGTAACCCCATGTCCACTAGGTACCGGATGGCCCGGCCCTCTACTTCTGCCCATACCACCGGACATTTTGCGACCAAATCTTTAGGACTTCCACAACCCCTAATCGTGGTTGCCCGGAGCCCTCTAGTTTAATGGCCGCCGAGGTGGGTATCTCCCACGCTGCGGACACTCTCGGGCGAAGTGGCCCGGCTCCCCGCACTCATAGCACCGGGTGTTCGCAGACCGACCGCTCCAGGGGGAGCGGGGCCCCCAGGGGCCGGGATTGAAACTAAGTAATCCAGTCCCAGACTCAGTCCTTCTCTTCACTTCGGCCAACTCGCCCTTGATGTTCTTCAATTCTTGTTTCATCTCTTCCACCCATTGAGGCTCCTCAACTGCATTCACGGAGGCCTCTACACTCCGGACCTTTCCCACTGGGACCGCCATCCCCTGCTCTTGCTCTCGAGCGCGTGCTTGACTTCCCACCTCTGAAAAGTCTGTACGGGGATTCATTCTGACCTGCTCCCGTAATGCCTGCTTTATTATAGAGTCCCGCAGTCCATTCAACAATAGATCGCATAGGGTAATGTCAATAGGTCCTACCCCTACACCGTCCTTTCTTTCGATGGCCGTATGCAAATCTTGGAGGACATTCATATATTGGGTGGTGGTCTCCCCCTCTCCCTGCATCCGACTGAACCACCGGGTCCTCAACTCTCCCACATTAGTTGGATCCCCATGGGTCTGTTCTACAATCTGTAAAACTTTATCAAAGGTGTTGCGGTGTCCCGGGGGTCTCAACATTACTGAATTCCGAGCCTCCCCGTCTAATGCCATGAGAGCTACTTCGGCTTCCAGGTCAGGAGTCATAGGGTGCATCCGAAAGAGCACCCGCATTCGTTCTGTCCAGTTCCATAGCATGGTATTAGAACCGGAAAACCTAGGCAGGTTGCTCAGCATAGCCCCCAACAAAATGCTGGAGTGGGGGCCCTCGCTATCTGTCGAGTTCACGGCCCTGCCCTGGTCTGGGGCGTTGTTGTCCGCGCTCGGAGGCTGCATCCTGCCGACTACGCCAAATGTAGGTAAACAGCAGGTACGCAGGATGCAGTGACGAGACGCGAAACTGAGTTGAACTTTGGCTAAAGAACTTTTATGAATTTAAGCTGCTAGGGCTATACTAAGCAACCAAAAATTAATAACAACTATTGTCTTCACAGGGACTCTGCACAAACAAACACTTTAAAAGTGAACACGACTAATCCGGCAAGGGCCGGTTACTATAGGGCCGCAATATGGCCGACTACGGGTCCTTATTTCTTATAGTGTCACTTATCCGTCCTGACGTCCCTCGGCGTCTCTGTGATGAGGCTGCATTGGCGTTGCATCCGCTGGGCCCAGCTGCTGAGGATCTGTCGTAGTCTTCGGGCGCCCAGGAGGAGATGAGGCACAACAGGCCCTGAGGAAGTCCTTTGATGAGGTGACCCCCTGTAGAAACAGCGGGGTTCTGATCGTAAGCGAGTTCAATGAGACTCCAGTCTCCAAGCAGGGTTATGTCACAGTTCCCAGGAGTGGCGGTTGGCAGGCCAAGTGCACGGCCTGGGCCTAGGTGAAGGAGTACGCCCCAACTGCTGATTGCAGCGTGGTGACGTCCACTGTGGCCGAAGATGAAGAGGCCGCAGCTGCGGGCTGAAGTGGGGCGGCAGCGGGCAGGCCGCAGCCACAGGCTGGAGTGGAGCGGCAGCAGCTGCGAAGGGCGGCGAACCAGCCGTGACAGGCTAAAGCACAGCGGTAACAGCTGCGGACCAAGGTGGGCAGGAAGAGACCCCAGATCAGAGTGAAGCGACAGTCTCTTGTTGGTAGGTTCGCCGCCCACTCTCTGCAGGCCAGAGTAAGTCTCTCCTCTGCCGACGGTCTCCTTTCTCGTCACTTTCTGTCACTCTGGCTCTCTCAGACTCCCACGGTCCCTTGCCTCCTGTCTGCCGTTCCGCCAACTGACTCCCCTGCGCGCTTCCCTGTCCCTCTCAGCAGTCCACTCTCCTCCTTTGCTCCCTGTACAGTTTCCTTAGGAACCCAGATGGCCGTCCCCTTGGTTCCAGCCCGGACACTCTGCGGGGGTCCTCCTCCCTACATCTCCACTCTAATTTGAATAATTCCTACACTCGTGGGTGCGTACCTCGCACAATTCAATTATTATAGACTCTGAATAATAAATCTTAATCTAATCAATTCTACTCACCGGCATAACATTGGTATACCAGGGGCCTCCCTGCTGTTTTCAGTACACAGTCAAGAAAAGGGTTCAGACTTTGCCACACACTGCATTTTGCAAGCAAACCAGGAGGCCACTGTTACCCCCCAAGTGATTCCACTCAAATTCTGTGTTCTCCAATGTTCTGCTAACTCTACAGCCAGTGTAAAAACACGGTTGCTGCCATAGGGTAGCCCCATCAGCTGCTCCAGTACTCACTGTGCTGGAGGCTGCTTCATTCCTGGTACGTTGCTCACTCCTCCTGGTATTCAAAGGACTGGAGTCAGATGCCGGAATAAATTTAAACAGTTCAACTTTATTTTCCTCAGGACACAGCACATCCAATATGCCTTTAGGGCTCTCAACACGATACCAGCGATACATCTTCTACAGCAGCACACTTAGTGTGTTCAGCTACACCTGGGTGGACCACAAAATGTCAGCAGAATGAGGAACCTGGTGAATACAGCACTTCGACCTTTCTTCCTGCGACCGACTTAGGCCCTTGAAGGTACCTGTCTACTAGGTCGTTCACCCCTTATTGGTATTCCTGTCCGTGCACTCGCTGGTGGCCCACTCATCTATTTGATCAGCCCCCACACTCTGGGCTGTCATCTCCACAGGGACTCTTTCACTGACCTCCCTGGCTTGACAGCTCCCAGATTCAGGCTGATTTCTTCCCCAGTGGCTCTCCCACTGGCTGCACTATCCCATCAGCTCCTAGTCTCAGGCTGAAGTCTCCAGTGGCTCTCCCACTGGCTGCTGCTGGCACACGCTCTCCTCCTCTAGTCAGAATGGTTGAGGGACTCTGCTGCACACCCTGTGTCCGTCTGCTAGGCTGATCAGGAACTCTGCCTCTTCATCCGTACCAGAGGCTCCCCCTGACAGAACTAACTCTAACCAGGAAATCTATCTCCACTCAGTTCCTGGTTAACCACTCCTCTAATGTCCCCCTAGTTAACCCTCTAGTGTTCTCCTAAAGGCTCCATGATAAATGTGCTCAGTGCCCCCATCTTGTGTCCATTCTCTATAACTACTCTATCTTCACCAAGTATCTCTATATAATGCCATATGGCCGCAAACACATATATACAGGTTACATATAATGCAATCATAACAAGGTAAACAATGACAGCAATATCTACAGGGCTAGGCCCTGGCACCTCCTTACACCAGAGTGAAGCTTTGACCAAGCAGCCCTGCTCCTCCTCTGCAGCAAAGCAATGACTATCTCCAACTACAATGGCCTTTTATCCCATACCAAAACAAATCAACAACTCTCCATTAGAGAACAGCGAGGTATCTCAGATACAAGCTAAACATGGCCGTACTAATCTTACTGTAAGACGTACCAAAAAGAGAAAAAACGATATATGGTCAATAATTAGATACAAAAAAAAACTTTATTGAAAATAGAGAGATAGATAGTAGTGATGAGCGAGCGTGATAAGATAAGGTGTTATCCGAGCATGCTCATGTCTTAATCAAGTCGCTGCTGCTGCTCAACAGCCGCAACACTTGCAGGAATTGCCTAACAACAGTCGATCCCTGCATGCGTTGCAACTGTCGAATAGCTGTGAGACATGCAGCTGCAAGGACTCGAGCATATATTTAGAGTATGCTGAAAATTCTCGATTAGGAAGCGAGCATGCTCCGATAAAACCTTTTCCGAGCACGCTTGCTCATCACTAATAGATAGAGAAACATCAATGGCAGTGATTAAATAAGGCACAGAAAATCTATATATATAAAATTGAATGTGTGTGTTTATGTGTGTATCACCAACCAATCACTATGCATCTTTCATTTCACCAGAGCTGTTTAAAAGAAGCTGAACTGTGATTGGTTGCTATGAGCAATAGTTTTCTCACTCCACAACACCACAGCAGATACTGACCGGGTGGGAGAAATCTAGCATCCCGGAAACATAAGCTCCCAGCCATTGTCTGCCCCCCAGAAAGGAGCAGAGAGCACATGACAGAAATGATTCCCCACCTCCCTGCCCATATACACATCACACATCCTCCATCCCATAGGCACATCTTCCCTCTTAAAGGGATCTCCGGTATGGAAGTTAGGGCAAATCCCTCAGCGTCTGATTCTGACCCCAGGCTTCTATTAAAGGGATCATTGGTATGGAAGTCAGGGCAAACTCATCCAGCGCTTTGGTTGTGACCCCAGGCCTCTCTTAAAGGGATCCCTGGTATAAAAGTTAGGACCGTTCCTCTCAGCGCTGTGGTTCTGACCCCAGGATCTCTTAAATGGATCATTGGTATGGAAGTTAGGGCAATTCCACTAAGCTCTCTGGTTCTGACCCCAGGCCCCTCTTAAAGGGATCCCCGGTACAGAAGTGAGGGCAAATCCACTCTGCGCTTTGGTACTGACCACAGGCCTCTCTTAAAGGGATCTCCGGTATGGAAGTTAGGGCAAATCCCTCAGCGCTCTGATTCTCACCCCAGGCTTCTATTAAAGGGATCATTAGTATGGAAGTCAGGGCAAATCCATCAAGCGCTTTGGTTCTGACCCCAACTTCTAACTAAGAAGCTTCAATTAAGAGAAGCATATTGGATCCACTTTTTGCAGAGCTTAGAACCTATGGGTTTAAATAGAGAATATGACATTACGGGTTTACATTGATTTATATCTGGACTTTTAGGTTTATTACCATTTAATATATGTACAGTGGCATGTAAAAGTCTGGGCACCCCTGGTCAAAATTACTGTTGTTGTGACCAGTTAAGCAAGTTGAAGATGGAATGATCTCTAAAAGGGCTAAAGTTAAAGATAACACATTTTCTCTGTATTTTAGGCCAAAAAAATTATATATTGTCACTTTTTACATTTTAAAAATTACAATAAGGAAAATAGGCCAATGCAAAAGTGATCCCCGGTATGGAAGTTAGGACTGTTTCACTCAGCGCTCTGGTTCTGACCCCAGGCTGACGGGATGATGTGGGATATTAGGGGTAGTAGTCCGGTGGCTCTGGCCGATGGGATGATGTGGGATATTAGGGGTAGTAGTCCGGTGGCTCTGGCCGATGGGACGATGTGGGATATTAGGGGTAGTAGTCCGGTGGCTCTGGCTGACGGGATGATGTGGGATATTAGGGGTAGTTGTCCGGTGGCTCTGGCTGACGGGATGATGTGGGATATTAGGGGTAGTAGTCTGGTGGCTCTGGCTGACGGGATGATGTGGGATATAAGGGGTAGTAGTACGGTGACTCTGATGGGATGATGTGGGATAATAGTGGTAGTAGTCCGGCAGCTGTGACGGGATGATTTGGGATATTAGTGGTAGTTGTCCGGTGACTCTGGCTGATGGGATGATGTGGGATATTAGGGGTAGTAGTCCGGTGGCTCTGACGGGATGATGTGGGATATTAGTGGTAGCAGTCCGGTGGCTCTGGCTGATGGGATGATGTGGGATATTAGGGGTAGTAGTCCGGTAGCTCTGGCTGATGGAATGATGTGGGATATTATGGGTAGTAGTCCGGTGGCTCTGGCTGACGGGATGATGTGGGATATTAGGGGTAGTAGTCTGGTGGCTCTGGCTGATGGGATGATGTGGGATATTATGGGTAGTAGTCCGGTGGCTCTGGCTGACGGGATGATGTGGGATATTAGGGGTAGTAGTCCGGTGGCTCTGGCTGATGGGATGATGTGGGATATTCGTGGTAGTTGTCCGGTGGCTCTGGCTGATGGGATGATGTGGGATATTAGGGGTAGTAGTCCGGTGGCTCTGACGGGATGATGTGGGATATTAGTGGTAGCAGTCCGGTTGCTCTGGCTGATGGGATGATGTGGGACATTTGGGGTAGTAGTCTGGTGGCTCTGGCTGACGGGATGATGTGGGATATTATGGGTAGTAGTCCGGCGGCTCTGGCTGACTGGATGATGTGGGATATTAGGGGTAGTAGTCCGGTGGCTCTGGCTGACGGGACGATGTAGGATATTAGGGGTAGTAGTCCGGTGGCTCTGGCTGACGGGATGATGTGGGATATTAGGGGTAGTAGTCCGGTAGCTCTGGCTGACGGGATGATGTGGGATATTAGGGGTAGTAGTCCGGTAGCTCTGGCTGACGGGATGATGTGGGATATTAGGGGTAGTAGTCCGGTGGCTCTGGCTGACGGGATGATGTGGGATATTAGGGGTAGTAGTCCGGTGGCTCTGGCTGACGGGATGATGTGGGATATTAGTGGTAGTAGTCCGGTGGCTCAGGCTGACGGGATGATGTGGGATATTAGTGGTAGTAGTCCGGTGGCTCAGGCTGACTGGATGATGTGGGATATTAGGGGTAGTAGTCCGGTGGCTCTGGCTGATGGGATGATGTGGAATATTAGGGGTAGTAATGCGGTGGCTCTGGCTGACGGGATGATGTGGGATACTAGGGGTAGTAGTCCGGTGGCTCTGGCTGACGGGATGATGTGGGATATTAGAGGTAGTAGTCCGGTGGCTCTGGCTGACGGGATGATGTGGGATATTAGGGGTAGTAGTCTGGTAGCTCTGGCTGACGGGATGATGTGGGATATTAGAGGTAGTAGTCCGGTGGCTCTGGCTGACGGGATGATGTGGGATATTAGGGGTAGTAGTCCGGTGGCTCTGGCTGACGGGATGATGTGGGATGTTATAGTGAATGTGGCTATGCGGAGTGGGCGGGGATCTATATTCAGCTTTATATATATAGATACTATCATTATAATTTGTTAGAACTAACCGTAGTTAGTTACTATGCCCAGGCAACGCCAGGCTCTCCAGCTAGTATTACTATATTACTGTATACATGACACTGCTAAGGTATATTCTACATTCAGATCTGGTGCGAATCATCTCGCTTGCATTTCTACACCGTGATCCATATTATCAAGATCTACAGATGCTACAGAAAGTCTTGGAATATTCACCATGAATACAATATCTTTAGTTATGGAATATCAGTCTTGTCCATCTCTTCCTGTAGATGATACATTCTTCCTCTCCATTAGTTTGTTTTGTACTGTATATATTGCGACAGCCCCACGTATTATACTACTTTACCATCAGATTTATTGTGGAGCGAGCACTAGAAATATAGACAAGCTATGTGATGTATATTTGCATCCAAGGTAATGGCAGCTCCAGGCAGATAACACAGAGGATTATTTTTTGTAATGTTCTAAACACAGAGCATTTTCTTCTGAGATATTTTGTGGTTGAAAAGTTAATAGATGAGTCATCCTCCTTCACATCTGAGCCTCCTCTGTAAAGAACTAATTGGTATGGTTCTGTATGGAAGCTCAGATCAGGATATGCACCAGCTAAGCAGAGCGGGGAATGCTGCCCTTTAGACACATCCTAGGGCTAGTACGCATCATTTTATACTTTACTCTATAAAGGAGTTTATAAAAGTATACTCCGCGGTCTACATTCTATGACAGTGATTACTCACTGGTGACTTATTCCAGTGTAAGTGTCACGATTACACTACTCATAGTGACAGCTCAGTCGCCCAAAAGGATCAGGGGCATTGTGAGCTGTCAGGGTTGTGACTGGCAGCTCAGCAGTACAATCTGAGGCCAGGGCATATTGAGCTGTCAGTGTCATGAATGACAGCTTAGCTGGCCATTCTGGTTGGGCCTGTGGGGGTTTCCTCTTGGTGTTGCCCGTTCTGGATTATCTGGCTGTTTAGCTGACTGGCAATGATTAGAACATTGTCAGTTGTAGCTTTTTGCTCAAGTGTTGTGCGTTTGCTCTGTTCTCTGAGTTCTTATATTCTGATCCTTGCTGCTTGACCTTGGATTTGCCTTTGATCTTCCATTTGCCTAGCCCCTTTGTCTTGATCTGTTGCCTTCTTCTAATTTTGATCCCGGACTGTGACCTGACTGCGCCTTTGTCTCACTCCTCTGTTAATGACATACTCAATCCTTGACTTCCCCAACTCACGGCTTGTCCTAAGAAGGGACTCAGCATCACAGTAAGCCTGACACCTTCCATTTTAACATGCAATGTACTGAGAGCTGCTACTGCACAGGTGTGGACAGTGCCATCTTGGAGGAGGAATTTTTTTTTCTTCTCCAGTAAGATGGCAACAATAGTCCCATAAATGTGAGGTGATATGTGGGGGTTCCACAGCTGGGCTCTCCCTCTCCTCCCTGGTAAGTCGCCATATGGGTTTTCCTGCAGCTTCTGTGGGCACTTTTCTATGGTATACCTTCACTATGCCCTTATAGCAGGCAGCACTGGAATCTTATCTGGCCATTGATGTGCAGAGATTCAGCCTTTGGATGCTGACATGGCACTATGATATGTGATAGGACATGTGCGATATTCCCAATTGTGTTACTCGCCGGGTTTTCCATCTTGGGGAGGTTGAGAGGGTGATCCTTGGGATCTATTGCCCACATTTATTCATGAGCACTTCATTGTTATTTTGTACTATTGGTATTTAATAAAGAATTTTGATATTTTTTATGCTAAAATTACTGCATGCTCTTTTGCTTCTCCTGGTTTCTATATCCAGTAAGATGGCGCTGCCTGCGCAACAGCAGCGATCGGATCACAGCTATTTTCACCGATAGCTGCTACTGCGCAGGCGCGGCGGGCGCCATTTTCAAATTGTTGTGTTTTTTTTTCCCCCCTAGCTGGATGACATCAAGAAAATGTATTATTGGCACACTCAAACATGAAATTATGCTGCAGAGCAGGTGCCACGGCCGGCGTCTGGCTGCAGAAGCGTTTTTTGTCTCTTTCTTCAGTATGTGATGGTATTCATTATGCAAACTAGGGGGCAGGTCAGTGAGGGATCAGTGACCTGTCAGCACTCTGCACCACATGCCCCACCATAGGGCACAAGAATCTCATTAACTACAAACTGAAAATACAGATTACACAACAACCACAAGGCGGATTTCATCACCAGGTATCATTTTATTCAGTATAAGGCGCCAACCTGACACTGTCTGTAGGTTAGGCTAGTTTCACATTTGCGCTTTTGAGCGCAGTAACGGCCTGCGCACGGCGGCCGCTAAGCCCCACCCCCTGCCGCGCCTCCGCCGGTAGCTCCACCTACCAGCACATGACGCTGCATGCGTCCTGCGTCCTCTATCTTTATCACTGGGGGCGCAGGCCGTGCGCAGTATGCGTTTGGCGGCGCATGCGTCCTTTTCACGGTGCACCGAGCGCAACCAAACTGCAGCAGGTTGCGTTTGGCGCTGGTTGGCGCACCGTGAAAAGGACGCATGCGCCGCCAAACGCATACTGCGCACGGCCTGCGCCCCCAGTGATAAAGATAGAGGATGCAGGATGCATGCAGCGTCATGCGCCGGTAGGCGGAGCTACCGTCGGAGGCGCGGCAGGGTGCGGGGCTTAGCGGCGGCCGTGCGCAGGCCGTTAGTGCGCTCAAAAGCGCAAATGTGAAACTAGCCTTACTGTGCACAACCCTGCTGTCAGGTTCCCTTTAATAAAGGGCTTAGGTCCTCAATGGAAAATTCAGCTTCTTATTTCAGATGATGGGCCCTCATATTTAATATTAATGTCCCAAAAAAGCCTTTCTATGTAAATAGGGATAGTCCCGAAGTTCCTCTTTAAGTGCTTTCTTTTTTTTCACCAACTTCTTTAAACATCTTAGCAGCACAAAATAAATAAAGGTCATACATCTTTATTGGAAAGTGCGGATTGCCTTGGAGCTATTTATTTTAAATTGCTTTAAAGGTTTACCTTGTCTGACCTAAATCAGTTTACTGACAAAATTATAAACAATGTATTGGACTCACGAAATTGCTAAAATATGAAATCGGTGAAATACGTTCCTAAAATTAAAAAATCAAAACTTTGGCACCTGAGGTTCCGGACGATGCATCCAACAGAACATCATGCATTATCGGAATATGGGCAATCAAAAACACTGTGCTAAAATTTCGAACACAGTATTCTCCGATGACAGCGAAAAATAACAAATACAATTCTTTTACAGAAAGGGAAAATACATTATTGTCTAGGAGAACAGCAAGTACCCATAATTAGTGATGAGCGAATGTGCTGGGATAAGGTGTTATCTGAGGATGCTCGGGTGCTAACCGAGTGTCTTCAGCGTGCTAGAATAATATGTTCTAGTCCCCGCAGCTGCATGTCTCGTGGTTATTCGACAGTTGCAATATATGTAGGGATTGCCTGTTGGTTAGGCAATCCCTGCATGTGTTACGGGAGTCGAACAATCACGAGACATGCAGCTGCGGGGACTAGAACATATTATTCTAGCACGCTGAAGACAGTCGGTTAGCACCCGAGCATCCTCAGATAACACCTTATCCCAGCACATTTGCTCAGCACTACCTATGATGTATATTAAACCCAGTGCTAGTTACACAGGTCCCATACTTAGAAACTAAGATGGCCATCGCAGGTTTGTAAAAGGTGGAGAGCAAAAATATTTACTCTTAAAGAAATAAGGAAGGGAAAGAAAACAGACTCAATTGTACAGGTTAGGCCTGTTTCACGCATCCGTTTTTCACCATCAGTCAAAATCCGCCGATTTGCAAAAAAAACGGATCCGCCATTTATCTTGGTGGATACGTTTTTTTCCCCATTGACTTTCATTATCGGCGGATTTTGACTGAGGATCGTCCGTTGCATCCGTATTTCTGCGTATCCGCCAAAATTTTGGCATCCGCTGAGATCACCGAACGGACAATGCAACGTTTTTTTGTTGTCCGGATCTGTATTTTCCTCTTTTGCTACATGTTTAACCCTAAATCCAATCTGGCTGCTGGATAAAAAAATCTCTCTCCTCCACTCACCGCCTCAACGCCTGAGATCTCGCCTCAATGCCCGAGATCTCGCTTCATCGCCCGAGATCTCGCCTCCACTCACCGCGACATCGCCCGAGATCTCGCCTCCTCTGACCGCTACATCGCCGGTTGTCATTTTTTCTCTTCAGCTGCGGTTCCTTTAAAATTCCGAATTCGGCGGATCCTGGCGCACCAACGGTCCGGTGGTTTCCGTTGGTGTTTCAGCGCCCACGGATCCATTATCCGCCATTTTAGCAGCTGCCAACGCACAGGAAAAACGTAAGTGTGAAACAGGCCTTACACACAACAATATCAGCCGCAAACATCTGCAGCTGCATAATCCTGGATTTAATAATAATAATATTAATAATAATCTTTATTTATATAGCGCCAACATATTCCGCAGCGCTTTACAGTTTAACAGTTCAAAACACAAGTCATAAGTAACAACGTTAACAATACAATAAATAAAGCAAAATAAGACGACCCTGCTCGTGAGAGCTTACAATCTACAATGAGATGGGGGAGATACAAAGTACAGGTATATATTTACAATGATGGTCCAGCCATCTTGAGAAGGTGGGGGATTGAGATAGTGAATGGGCTACACATGCACACTTAGGCCGGTGTCACACTAGAGAGGAATACGGACGAGTGAGAGGCGTTAAAAAAACGCATTGCACACGGACCAATGATTCTCTATGGGGCAGCTCCCATCAGCCGTATTTATCCCGCATATTTTATACGGTCCGTGCCAATTGCAGCATGCTGCGATTGTCAGCATATTACGACCATTGTACGCCAATGCAAGTCTATGGGTGCGCAAAAAAAACGCATTACACACGGACCACACGTGTGACTTGCGAGAAATACGCAAGACTTCTCCTGGTGACAGGAAATGGGCAAATCCATCATCAGGAAGCTTAGACATGCAAATTAGCTCAAAAAGCGCTCCAGACATCCAGGAACTCCGCCTCCACGGAGTCCTGCAGCATCATGTCTACCCACATTAATGTGGAGCTCCTAATTGTGTTGGTACAGGAAAGGCCCGAACTTTGAGACCAACGGGATGCCCATTATTATGACCGAGGCCACAAAGAGGCGGCATGGAGGCGCATCTGTGTGCACATGTTCCCAGACTTTGCCCAACGGCCACGTGAGGAGCAACAACAAATTCGTAAGTAATTGCCATTTTTACCAATCAGCTTAAAGGCCAGAAGTGAGCTTTTTTAAATGTAGCCCCTACAATCCTATACTGTGTATGTAGGTATCCCTGTTTGCTAAAGAAATTCACAAAGGTTAAAGTCCATTTTCACTTCATATTGCAGTTGAGGATGTGATGAGATGCTGGCGCAGCATCCGCAACCAGTACCGGCGGGAAAGAGAGCAGAGGGCCAGGAGTGGGGCCGCAGCACCGACCAGGTGGGAATACATCTATTTTGACCGCTTGTCATTTTTGGCACCCAATATGGATCTCAGACCATAAGTACAGACATCACACCACATGACACATATGCTTTTTAGGGTCAGAGCTACATTTTGTTTTTTGTACATTTCCTAACAGAACTCAGTCCAACCTCACAGAGAGGGAGACAGTGTCGGATACTGAGCCCATTATAGACCCGGACGGGGGATGTGAAGAGGTGGCTGGCCCATCTTCTGCCCCGAGCTTTTGCAACCCCCAAGCTCCACCAACATCAGGACCAGCATCAGCTTCTGGACCTGGTCCAGAACCAGCAGAGCCACCAGCAGGCAGCAACTTAGAAGACCCTGGCAACAGCAGCAGCCCGACTGGCCGTGTTGAGGGGTCCCCCCAGCCTGCAGCCGTAGGCTGCCGTGGGAGACGGAGAAGGGACAACACTGCCTCTGATACCTGGAGGCATGTAGACACAGGTGTCCTAAATTACCTGTCCAGGGCTGCCCAGGATGAGGGTGAAGAGGCATATTCCAAAGCCTGGCCCAGTACCTACATCCCCTACCCCGTGAGGTGAGGCTACGTGTGCGAGGATCCATACAGATCCTAACTGATGCATGCACACACCTCAATGACCCATGAGTTGTTTGAGTATCTTGAGAGGTGGCAGCTCTCAACCCGTAACCGTCTCCGCCTTGTCCGACAACCAGATGTGCATGCTCAATTAGGATCTGAGGGTCCGCCTGCACGTGTGTCTACACCTCCACCCATTGCCCCCCAAAAACCAACCTTGGCAACAACATGGCCAAATGGCAGCCTATAACCAAACTGCCCAATATGGCCACTTGTACAGACCTGGTGTTGGAGGCTGGCTCCAACCTGGGTTTGGGCGATATGGTCATATTGGGGGGTATGATGGATGTGGCTACAATCAGCCACAGGATTATAATCGACAGTATCCTTATGGTCTCTTTGGTGCGCAGCTGCATGACCATGGCCACATATTCCCACAAGGCCAAGATCATCCATCCCAACAGGGTGATGGTCAAGCTGGGCACCCCAACCCCCAACAAAGAGATGAAGGCCTCCCGCCATCACCTCCGCCAAGCTACCAGCAGTTATAAAATACAAAATGGTTTTGTTTTTTTTGTTGGTCATTATTATTTCTTGTTACCTATTTTGGTGTCCAAATATGCTAATATTCTATACAGAAAAGGCTAAATGGCCTGGGCAATATCTCCCATATGACAAAAATATGGTAAACAGTATTCTAAGCTTTTTTTTTTGCATTTATAAAAAAATTTGAAAATGCAACTTTGGCCCTCTTCTTGAATTATTTTAGGTCTTCGAATAAGTAAGTCAACTTTAGCACATATAAACCGACCACACAAATCATAGAACCCCAAAAAAAAGATTTATATACACACACATAAGAACATCACAACATAGATACAGCCTGATCTTGCCAGGTAGTAGCACCATGAGGTGAAACAAAATACTGGGTGAACACATCACGTACTTTGAGTCCTGAGAGAGGACGCCGTAAAGAGAGCACATGTGGCCTAGGCCTATCCCCATTGTCCACCACACCTTCAGTCACATCAGATGAGGAGCAATCATGCAGCCTAGTGAGGTTATGGAGGACCACACAAGCTTTGATGACCTCATTGACATTGGCTTCACTCAGCTGAATGGCAGACTGGAGGACACGCCATTTGGCACAAAGAATGCCGAAGGCGCACTCCACCAGTCTTCGGGCACGTGAAAGGCGCAAATTAAAAATCCTGCGCCAGTGGTCAAGGTTCCTGCGCGGGTATGGCCTCATGACATGCCTGGTCAATTGGAATGCTTCATCCCCACTAGGACATAAGGCACCGCTTCTTGATTTGAGCCTGGCAGCTGACGTGGTGGTGGTAGGTCCTACAGGTTATTGCGCAGCCGCCGACCCATAATGGAAGAATTGAAGACTCGAGAGTCTCCAGTTCTTCCATAAGCCCCAATGTCTACAATTATAAACCTGTAGTTACTGTCAACCAGAGCCAACAAAACTACAGAAAAATATTGTTTATAATTATAAAATTGGGACCCTGAGTTCGGCGGCCTACGCACACGGATGTGCTTCCCTTCCAGGGCTCCAATACAATTGGGGAATTGGCAGTGCAACTCAAATCCCCTGGCAATCCTCAACCAGTCTCCCATCTTGGGCTCTGACATGACCAGATGATGAAGTCTGGACCAGATTTCAGAACATGTAGCACAAACGATGCCGGATATTGTCGATCGCCCAATCAAAAACTCCAGATAGAGTGCTGCATAAGAAAGGCCAGTTGAGAGGAACCTACAATTAAACAAATGTTGAAAATATATACATTAAAACATATGCTCAAGGATGCACACATTACATATAGATCACCAGAACAGTGTGTAAGAAGCTAGGCGAACAATACATATACACATGTACCACAGCTATGTAATGTGGAATAACACATCAAAGTGTTCTAATATTTTGTAACAATTCATAATGTTTCTTGGCCAAAAAGGGGTCACTGAGTAAGAGAATTATTTGAGAAACTAATCATCTACATACATTCTGTAGCTGAGAAATACATACCGTAACGTAAGGAGAAGGCGCTCCTCCGCAGAGATACATTTGTGCATCCGAGTGTCCTGGAAGGTGATCCCTGGGTGCACTGTGTCCAACAAAACATCAAAGTTAGAAACGGTCATCCGACAATAGAGGAAAAACTTGTCGGGATGTGTCCTCAGAGCTGCATAAAGCCTGTGAAAATGGCCTTTATTGAGGCGTTGTCTCAAATGCGGATGCACCCACATTCGTCTCCTCCTCCTCAGATCCACAATCACTGGGTATGGCTGGCCAAAGCGCCGGGACAAAACCCAGTTGAACAGAACACTGTCAGTTGGGGTGAACTGAAGTGTGTCTGACATGTTTGCTAACAACCACCAAGACACCAACACAAGCACAGTACCAAAATGGGCAGATTGGAGGCTCCCACCTGATGTTGAGGCAATAAATATGGTTGGTGCTGATGATTTAAATTATGTGCAGGCCTCAAAACCGTTAAATGTCCATTTTGCAAGGTTGCGAGAAAAAAATGCTATACGGATCACATACGGATTACACACGGATGCTTACATGAGAAAATTATGCAGCCACACCCTGGCACGGATGACATACGGAGCACTATTTAGGGACCCTTTATGCGTATTACGGCCGTAAAATACGGTCCGCATTTCTCTACGTTGTGTGTGACTCCAGTCTTACACATAAAATGACTTTGATTAGTGAACGTGATAGGCTGCTCTGAACAGATGTGTTTTGAGGGAGCGCCTAAAACTGTGCAAATTGTGGATAGTCCTGATTTCTTGGGGTAGAGCATTTCAGAGGATTGGCACAGCGCGGGAGAAGTCTTGGAGTCGGAAGTGGAAGGTGCGGAATAGTGCAGAGGTTAGTCGAAAGTCTTTTGCAGAGCGCAGCAGTCGGCTAGGCCGATAAACAGAAATGAGGGAGGAGATGTAGGGGGGTGCCGCACTGTGAAGAGCTTTGTGGGTGAGAGCAAGTACTTTGAATTGGATCTTATAATGAATGGGCAGCCAGTGTAACGATTGGTGAAGAGCAGACGCGTCCGAGTACCGATTAGCCAGATGGATGACCCTGGCTGCTGCATTAAGTATGGACAGGAGAGGGGAAAGTCGAGTAATTGGGAGGCCAATTAATAGAGAGTTGCAGTAGTCCAGGCGGGTGTGGATCAATGCGACAGTGAGGGGTTTTGTTGTTTCCATGGTGAGAAAAGGGTGAATCCTGGAGATGTTCTTTAGGTCTAAGCGGCAAGAGCGTGCAAGAGATTGTATATGGGATTTAAAGGAGAGATTGGTGTCAAACATAACGCCCAGACAGCGTGCCTGCTGCTGGGGTGTTATTATGGTGCCACCCACGGAGAGGGAAATGTCAGATTTATGAGAATAGTAGACGGCGGGAGCAGAAGTTCAGTTTTGGAGCGGTTGAGTTTCAGATACAGAGCGGACATGATGTTGGAGACTGCGGACAGTCACTGGCATTCTGTAGTACAGCGGGGGTAAGGTCGGGGGATGACATGTATAGTTGTGTGTCATCAGCATAAAGATGGTACTGAAAGCCAAATCTGCTGATGGTCTGTCCAATTGGGGCCGTGTTGGGAGAGAAGAGAAGGGGGCCAAGGACTGAGCCCTGAGGTACCCCGACAGCGAGAGGAAGAGGGGATGATGTGGAGCCAGTGAACAAAACACTGAAGGATCAGTCAGAGAGATCGGAAGAGAACCAGGAGAGAGCGACGTCCTTAATGCCTAGTGACTGGAGCCTAGAGAGTAGGAGACAGTGGTCAACAGTGTCGAAAGCTGCAGAGAGGTCGAGAAGAAGAGCAGAGAGTGTTCACCGCTACATTTTGCTGTCAGAAGGTCATTGGTAACTTTGATGAGTGCAGTTTCAGTTGAATGTAGGGGTCGGAAGCCAGACTGTGAAGGGTCTATGAGGGAGTGAGTGGAGAGGTAACGGGTAAGGCGGGAGTAGACTAGGCGCTCCAAAAGTTTAGAGATGAAGGGGAGATTGGAGACTGGTCTGTAGTTGTTTGTGCAGGATGGGTCGAGAGCAGGTTTCTTTGATAATGGAGTAATGATAGAGTGTTTGAAGGAGGATGGGAAAATGCCCGAGGAGAGTGAGAGATTAAAGATTGTAGTTAGGTGAGTTGTGGCGACTGGAGAGAGAGACTGGAGGAGATGTGAGGGAATGGGGTCGGTAGTGCATGTAGTCGGACGAGAAGAAGAGAGGAGTCTGGAGACTTCTTCTTCTGTGATGGGATCACATGTGGAAAGTGAGCCAGGGGAAATGCAGGTAGGGAAGGGAATCACAGCACTTGGTGGTTGGGAGCGGATTTCCTGAAGGATATTATCTATTTTCTCTATAAAATGGGAGGCCAGGTCATCTGCACAAATGTCTGAGATAGGAGCTTGTGCTTTTGGCCTGAGGAGGGAGTGAAAGGTGTCAAAAAGTTTCTTGGGGTTGTTGGCTAGTGAGGAGATCAGGGTGGTGAAGTAGGTCTGTTTGCGAGGTGAAGGGCAGAGTTGTATGTTCGTAACATAAATTTGAAGTGGATGAAGTGTCTGGTGTGCGGGTTTTTCTCCATTGGCGTTCAGCACTCCTAGAGCATCGCTGGAGAAATTGAGTTTGCAATGTGAGCCAGGGCTGTTTTTCTCTGTGTTTGGAGCTTCTGAGGGTGAGGGGCGCTACCTGGTCAAGGGTGCTTCTAAGAGTGTTGTTGTAGTGATGAACAGCCAGATCAGGACAGGAAAAAGAGGAGATTGGAAACAGAGAAGATTGTAGGGAGTCTGAAAGTGTCTGAGGGTTAATGGCTTGTAGATTTCTGAATGTGTGATAGGTAGGAGTGTGCTGGGGTGGGCGAGGATTTGTGAGTGTGAAGGAGAGAATGTTGTGGTCAGAGAGGGGAAGCGGCGAGTTATTTAGGTAGGAGATTGAGCAAAGCCAGACAAAGACAAGGTCAAGGGTGTTACCGTCTTTGTGAGTCTCACAGGTTGAGAGCTGTGAGAGGCCAAGAGAAGTGGTTAGTGATAGAAGCTGGGATGCAAATGTGGAATTGGGGCTGTTAATGGGGATGTTGAAGTCTCCCAGGATAAGGGTTGGTAGTTCTGAGGACATGAAGTGCGGCAGCCAGGCTGAGAAGTGGTCAAGGAAGTGAGTGGGTGAGCCTGGGGGCCAGTATATGACCGCTACTCTGAAGGAGAGGGGACGGAAGAGTCTGATGGTGTGGACCTCAAAAGAAGGGAATGAGAGTGATGGAACTGGGGAGATGACCTGGAAAGTGCATTGTCGCAACAGGAGTATGCCAACGCCACCACCAGGTCTGTTTGTTGGTCTTGGGGAATGGGTGAATTGTAATCCACTATGGGAGATGGCAGCAGGGGAGACAGTGTCAGAATCCTGAATCCAGGTTTCAGTGAGGGCCAACAGATTCAGAGAGTTGTTCAGAAAGTAGTTGTGCAGGAAAGGAAGTTTGTTACATACAGACCGTGGATTCAAGAGGGCACAATTGAAAGGAGATGAATCCGTGCAAGTAATATTAATTAGATTATTATGGTTTTGATATGGGGTAGGGTAGGGGTTGAGGTTGGGGGATGGTGGACCAGGGTTGGAGAGATGTCCCCTGAAATCAGTAGGAGTAAGAACATAAAGAGCAAGTACCGTATTTTTCGGACTATAAGACGCACCGGACCATAAGACGCACCCCAATTTTCAGAAGGAAAATAGGGAAAAAAATAATAATGTGTCAAATGGGGGTCCGTCTTACAGTCCGAATTCAGCTTACCTGGGAAGGGATCCGGCACAGGTGGAGGAGTGGTCACAGAGGTCATTCAGTGGTCCAGGCTCGTGCGGTGGCGGCTCTGTGCTGGGGCAGGTTGGTTGTGCTGGAGCAGCTGGGCTGTACTGGGGCAGCTGGGCTGGGCTGTGCTGGGGCAGGTGGGCTGTGTGCTGGGGCAGGTGGACTGTGCTGGGGCTGGGGCAAGTGGGCTGTGCTGGGGCAGCTGGGCTGTGGGAGCTGTGCTGGGGCTGGGGCAGCTGTGCTGGGGCTGGGGCAGCTGTGCTGGGGCTGGGGCAGCTGTGCTGTGCTGAGGTAGCTGTGCTGGGGCAGGTGTGCTGTGCTGGGGAAGCTGTGCTGGGGCTGGGGCAGCTGTGCTGTGCTGGGGCAGCTGTGCTGGGGCTGGGGCAGCTGTGCTGGGGCAGCTGTGCTGTGCTGGGGCAGCTGGGCTGGGGCAGGTGTGCTGTGCTGGGGCAGCTGTGCTGTGCTGGGGAAGCTGTGCTGGGGCAGGGGCAGCTGTGCTGGGGCAACTGTGCTGTGCTGGGGCAGCTGGGCTGGGG
Source organism: Dendrobates tinctorius (assembly GCF_039654945.1). Taxonomy (NCBI): domain Eukaryota; kingdom Metazoa; phylum Chordata; class Amphibia; order Anura; family Dendrobatidae; genus Dendrobates; species Dendrobates tinctorius. Next base: position 22,010,424 of record NW_027361743.1, on the reverse strand, counting down.
CAGCAGGGCTGTGCTGGGGCAGCTGGACTGGGGCAGGTGGGCTCTGTGGGGTGAGGGTGGCGACTCTCTGTGCTCCGGTGCAGGGGCGGCGGCTCCGCTGGCATTTCCTCCAAGCCCAGGGGCCCCTGCACATCCCTTGCTGGCCGCCGCCATGTTGCGGTGGCCTCCGGGAGCATGGACGCCGGAAAGATGGCCGTCCCTGCACTGGAGCACAGAGAGCCGCTACCCCTGCACTGGAGCACAGCCCGCTGCCACCACCGCACTACAGAGCCCCGCGGCACCCGCACCATCCTCGGAGGTAGGAACATTGCGACCATAAGATGCACCCCCCACTTTCCCCCAAAATTTTTGGGAAAAAAAGTGTGTCTTATGGTCCGAAAAATACGGTAGTTCTTTGAAATGTTAGCTGTTTTTTTGTGCAGTGTGTTTGGGCAAGATGGAATGAGGTTTTCCAGGAAGGTGAGATGCACATGGGAGCTGTACATGGGAGAGAGAAGTATAAAGGGGCTGATGTGTATGAATGGTGATGAAGGAGGGATGGGGCGGTGAATGTGGATAGCAAGGGAACACAGGAGGGTAGAAATAAAGCACATGGCTAAAAAGACAGCAAAGTGTGGGTTACCTGACTCCTGTCCTGACTAACTGTCATGGAGTAACTGTCTTTTGTTGGATGCTTAGCAAATGCGATTTGGTGCTTAGATAATGGATTTCAATATATTAGTTGTGCATTTTGCTATTTTGTGACTGAGTTAGACAAAACAGCTTACAGGTTGTGCACTTTGTGCACCAACCAGGCATTCATAGGCAGATCAGTTTAAGGACCATTCCTAATACAATCCAAAACCTTTTGCATGGTGTCCTAAACAGTTAAATTGCGCTGAGTTATTGGTGAGATGGCTGGTGATGTGCCAGCATGGCGTCAACTTAGGAAGCATCCTCACATTCCCTGGTAGCTTAGCTGAGAGCAAATAATGTAGCCTTTCCTGGAGGAGGATGTGCTGCAGGAAAGATGCATCTGGATCGCCCTCCCAGGGCTGTGGGATACTCGGTACCAGACCGGTATCAGTGGGATGTGTCACAGCAGCAGTGACCCGGACCGTGGCCCTGGGCGCCCAAGTAATAGGAAAATGTGAATGGTGGAATGTAGTTAGATGAATAGTTCATGACGCCACCTGTGGTGCTCGGCAAGGGAGGTGTTAAGCCGACGCTGCATTCTTATGAATGAGTCACCGTAGGAGGCAAAAACAGAAATACTAGCTAAGTCCAGAAAACCAGAGAAGTTGGCAGCTATCAGATTGCAGTCCCCTGAACCTATCAACAACAACTAGCAGTAGCCGTGGGGGGTTCCTACGGTGCCCTAGACCCCTCGATCACAGCCGGAGAACTAAATAGCCTAAAGACAGAAAGGGAAATCTAAACTGCCCCAGAGCAGACCCCAAAGCAATAGGCAGCCCCCAACATATAATGACGGTGAAGCAAGATGAAAAAACACTCACACAGATAGAAAGATAGGCTGAGCAAATGATGGGGCCCAAGCTAACTAAATAGGACAGGATAGAAAAGCTGCTGTCTGCAATCCACCAAAAACCCTATCAAAACAAGAGCCAACAGACGGATAGGGAAAAAAGCCCTGAAGACGCTAGGCTTCAAAAAGACTATATCAGTACTCAGGTATTTTCTGAAGACAGAGCAAAAAGGAATTCAGCTCACCCCAGCAGGGAATGGCAGAAATCCAGAAAAACAAGGCAAAACAAAGCCAAAACACAAATGCAAAAAGCAGAGCAGAAAACTTAGCTTTTGAGGAGCAGGAATCAGACTGGTCTCCTAGAATCCCTCAGAGAAATCACCCGCAAGGCAGAAGGGCGTCGGCTGCCTTATATCCAGTTAGCAATTCCAGCCACCCAGTCATCATCATTCTGCTCAGGTGCTTGGTAATCAGCCTCACTACCTTCCTTCACCAGAAGAGGGAGTTCATCAGACCTCAATGGTGAAGGGGAAAATTAACTCACAACAGTACCTCCCCCTTGAGGAGGGGTCACCGAACCCTCATCCATGCCACCAAGGCGATCAGTGTGAGCCCGATGAAAGGCACGCACCAATCTTTTGGCATGAATATCAGAGGCAGAGACCAAGGAATTATCCTCCTGACCATAACCCTTCCACTTAACCAAATACTGGAGTCTCCGTCTAGCCAGACGGGAATCCAGTATCTTCTCTACCTCATATTCCATGTTACCTTCAACCAATACAGGGTCCGGAGGTGCCACCCCAGGAACAACTGGTTCAACAAACCTCTTCAACAAGGACTTATGAAACACATTATGGATTTTAAATGTGACAGGAAGAGCCAAACGAAAAGAGACCGGATTAATAATCTCCAAAATCATGTAAGGTCCAATAAATATAGGCTTAAACTTAGGAGAAGCCACCTTCATAGCGATATCTTTTGATGATAACCAAACCATATCACCAACCTTAAACTGGGAACCAATGGTCCTATGTCGGTTGGAAAACCGCTGGGCCTTTTCCTGGGAGAGAGATAACTTATCCACTACTTGGTCCCAGATCTGGTGCATTCTCTCCACTACAGTGTCAACACCTGGGCACGCAGAAGGCTCCACCAGCCCTGAAGAAAATCGAGGATGAAACCCAAAGTTACAAAAAAAAGGTGACATCAAAGTGGCAGCACTAGCTCTATTATTTAAAGCAAATTCGGCCAAGGGCAAAAATGAAACCCAATCATCCTGATCAGCGGAAATAAAACATTTCAAATACGACTCCAAGGTCTGGTTTGTTCTCTCCGTCTGCCCATTGGTCTGAGGGTGAAAAGCAGAGGAGAAGGACAACTGAATTCCCAGCTTGGAACAGAAAGTCCTCCAAAATCTAGACACAAACTGAACTCCTCTGTCAGATACAATGTTCTCAGGAATCCCGTGCAAGGGAACCACCTGTTGCAAAAACAGGGGCACCAAGTCAGAGGAAGATGGCAACTTAGGGAGTGGTACAAGATGAACCATCTTAGAGAACCTATCACAAATCACCCAAATAACAGTCATTCTCTGAGAGACAGGCATATCAGAGATGAAATCCATTGAAATATGGGTCCATGGCCTCCTGGGGACCGGCAAAGGCATCAACAACCCACTAGAGTGAGAACAAGGTTTAGACAGGGAGCAAGTCCCACAGGACTGCACAAAATTCCTGACATCACGAGACAAGGCGGGCCACCAAAAAGACCAACTCACCAGATCTCTAGTACCAAAAATACCTGGATGACCAGCCAATGCAGAGCAATGAACTTCAGACATCACTCTCTTCTTCCACTGGTCAGGAACATACAACTTTCCACTGGGACAACGCTCAGGTTTGTCCTCCTGGAACTCTTCCAGAGCACGTCTCAAATCGGGCGAGATGGCAGAAAGAACTACCCCTTCGCCTAAGATGGTAGCAGGCTTGGTCACCACAGGAGAATCAGCAAAGAAACTCCTAGAGAGGGCGTCTTCCTTGACATTCTTAGTGCCAGGAAGAAAAGAGACCACAAAATCAAAACGTGTAAAAAACAAGGCCCACCTAGCCTGTCTAGGGTTCAAGCGTTTGGCCGACTCCAGGTAAATCAAATTCTTGTGGTCAGTGAGGACCACAACTTGATGTTTAGCTCCCTCCAACCAATGTCTCCACTCCTCAAATGTACATTTCATGGCTAACCGTTCCCGATTCCCCACATCATAGTTACGTTCAGATGGAGAGAACTTTCGGGAAAAGAAAGCACAGGGATTCATTTTAGATGTTACAGTATCCTTTTGGGATAAAACAGCTCCTGCACCAATCTCAGAAGCGTCCACCTCTACCTGGAACGGGAGTGAGACATCAGGTTGCCGCAAAACCGGAGGAAGAAGAGAATCTTCGTTTCAGCTCCTGAAAGGAAGAAACAGCCTCCGGAGACCAATTCAACACATCAGCACCCTTCTTAGTCAGATCAGTCAATGGCTTGGCAATACTAGAAAATTTTGCTGTAAATTTCCGATAAAAATTAGCAAAACCCAAAAACTTCTGGAGGGCCTTCAAAAAAGTGGGCTGAACCCAATCATAAATGGCCTGTACCTTGGCCGGGTTCATTTCAATAGTTGACGGAGACAAAATAAATCCCAAAAATGAAATCCTCTGTACCCCAAAAAGGCATTTCGATCCTTTGACATACAGGGAATTCTCCATCAAGATCCGGAACACAGTCCGAACATGTTCCACATGAGAATCCCAATCCTTGGAGAAGATCAAAATATCATCCAGATAGATAATCAAAAATTTATCCACAAAGTCTCGGAAAATGTCGTTCATGAAGCACTGGAAGACAGAAGGGGCATTAGTGAGCCCAAAAGGCATCACCAGGTACTCAAAATGTCCCTCCGGAGTATTAAACGCCGTCTTCCATTCATCCCCATGCTTAATGCGGATAAGATTATACGCCCCCCTGAGGTCAAGCTTGGTAAACCAGCAAGCACCTTTAACTCTGGAGAATAGATCTGAAATCAGGGGTAACGGATACTGATATTTAATAGTAATTTTGTTGAGGGCACGATAATCAATACAAGGCCTTAATGAACCATCCTTTTTGGCCACGAAAAAAAACCCAGCACCTAAGAGTGAAGAGGATGATCTAATATGACCCTTCCCCAAAGCCTCCTTAATATAGGATCGCATAGCCTCGTGCTCGGGTACAGATAAATTGAAGAGCCGACCCTTGGGAAATTTACACCCCAGGCTCAGTTCAATTGCACAGTCATAACTCCTATGAGAAGGCAAAGACGCAGACTCATTCTCACTAAATACATTATAAAAGTCCGCCAAATAGTCAGGAACATCATGCGACTGAGGAGAGGTGGAAAAAAATGGAGCCTCGCTAAGGGCACACCGACAGCCCCAACTCACCACAGACACAGATTTCCAATCCAAAAACTGGATTATGAATTTGCAACCAGGGAAACCCCAGAACAATGGTATCATGCAAATTATGCAACACCAAAAATCTGCAATTTTCTTGATGGCCTGGGGCGACCCGCATTACCACCTGGGTCCAAAACTGAGGTTTATTTTTAGCCCAAGGAGAAGCATCAATCCCCCTCAAAGGGATAGGTGTCCGCAGAGGTGTCATAGGAAATCCACAACATTTATCAAAATCCAAGTCCATTAGGTTCAGGGCTGCTCCCGAATCCACAAAAGCCTTGGTGGAAAATGTGGACAGGGAGCAGATCAGAGTAATTGCCAGAAGAAACTTAGGTTGAACACCACCCACAGAAAACGTGTGTACAAAACGTTTCTCTCGTTTAGGACAGACAGAAATAATATGCAAGGCATCTCCACAAAAAAAACAGCTTATTACGCCTTCTGAACTCCTGACGTTGCTCCCTGGACAAAACTCTATCACATTGCATAGGTTCAGACACTTATTCAACAGGTGGCAACACCTCTCGTGCAGTCCTGCGTTCACGTAAACGCCGATCAACCTGAATGGCTAATGACATAGAATCGTCAAGACCAGAGGGAACAGGAAATCCCACCATAGTATCTTTTATGGCTTCTGACAAACCCTTCCGAAAGAGAGCTGCCAAGGCATTATCATTCCAGGTAGTTAGGACCGCCCACTTTCGGAATTTTTGACAGTACAATTCTGCAGAATCTCGACCCTGGCTCAATGCCAACAGGGTCTTTTCAGCCTGATGAATAGCATTAGTCATACAACAAGCCCAAGGCTTGAAAAAATGCATTCACATTAGTCAGAATAGGATCATCTGGTTTCAAAGAAAATGCCCAATCCTGGGGATCGCCACGCGGCAAAGAGATGACAATTTTAACCTGCTGCGCGGGAGCTCCCTGAGGAGTTAGGCTTCAAGGCAAAAAATAATTTACAATTATTTTTGAAATTCAAAAATTTAGACCGATCCCCAAAAAACACATCAGGAGTAGGGATCTTTGGTTCAGCAGCATGTGAATGAGCAAGGAAGGCGGAAATTCCCCACACTTCTGCAGCGAGCTGCTCCACACAATCAGACAATTGTTTTATCTCCATTGAGAGAAAAAAAAATTCCCCTTACGGCCTCAGAGATATAGAGGAAAAAATATGCACACTTTTTTTTTTTTACAATTCTTTCCTGCTATTGAGTACCCTAGGATCTGCGGTAGGGCGGGTGATTCTGTTATGAATGAGTCACCGCAGGAGGCAAAAACAGGAATACTAGCTAAGTCCAGAAAACCAGAGAAGTTGGCAGCTATCGGATTGCAGACCCCTGAACCTATCAACAACAACTAGCAGTAGCCGTGGGGGGTTCCTACGGTGTCCTAGACCCCTCGATCACAGCCGGAGAACTAAATAGCCTAAAGACAGAAAGGGAAATCTAAACTGCCCCAGAGCAGACCCCAAAGCAATAGGAAGCCCCAAACATATAATGACGGTGAAGCAAGATGAAAAAACACACAGATAGAAAGATAGACTGAGCAAATGATGGGGCCCAAGCTAACTAAATAGGGCAGGATAGAAAAGCTGCTGTCTGCAATCCACCAAAAACCCTATCAAAACAAGAGCCAACAGACTGATAGGGAAAAAAGCCCTGAAGACGCTAGGCTTCAAAAAGACTATATCAGTACTCAGGTATTTTCTGAAGACAGAGCAAAAAGGAATTCAGCTCACCCAAGCAGGGAATGGCAGAAATCCAGAAAAACAAGGCAAAACAAAACCAAAACACAAATGCAAAAAGCAGAGCAGAAAACTTAGCTTTTGAGGAGCAGGAATCAGACTGGTCTCCTAGAATCCCTCAGATAAATCACCCGCAAGGCAGAAGGGCGTCGGCTGCCTTATATCCAGTCAGCAATTCCAGTCACCCAGTCATCATCATTCTGCTCAGATGCTTGGTAATCAGCCTCACTACCTTCCTTCACCAGAAGAAGGAGTTCATCAGACCTCAATGGTGAAGGGGAAAATGAACTCACAACACTGCATGCAGATCCGCTGGGACTGATGGTATGGTGCAGCAAAGATGTAAAAGCTCCCCACAGGTGAAGCTGTAGTCCCAGGGCAGTGTACATGTGGTTGGCACGGGGATGTAGCAGTGCCGGAAAGGTAGGAAGCAGACAAGACACAGCGGGGTGCAATTTCTGTACCTTTACTTGATAAATGCAGTCCAGGGTCCTGGTTACAGATGGTACCGGAGCAGGCTAGCCTGGAAGTAACTCAAGAATTCTCTCTCAGCAGATGGGCTGTGCAGTCTCCTTCCTAGCGCTTACTTGAGGGACTTCCAGTACTGAGTTACACTGAAGTTCCTCCTGTCAGATGTTCCCAAGAGCACTACTTGTACGGCAGACAACTGTAGCCTGTTCCAGGGACTCCTCACTCCTAAGTACCGGCTCACTATCCGTGTTGCTGTTGTGCCCTAAAGTCTTAGATGGGAGTATTGAATTTACAGCCTTCTACTCCTCTGGTGTCTGCTGTAGGACCATCAGTGTCCATACAGCCATGGAGACCAGGCTCCAGTTCATGCGCTCTTACGGGAGATGAGCTCTTCCTCTCAGCTCTATCTCAGCGCTCCTTCCACACGTCTGCACACTTCACCCTCTGCAGACTATCCTCCCTCCTTCCTCTTGGCCCTCAGAGAGCACTCCTCCCCTTAATCCCGGTTCAGCGTTCCCCCTGCTGGCCTGGAGTGGAACTGTGTTGCATGCATAGATTGACTGCGAGAGAGACCTGTCATTGCCTCCAAGCCTGGCATTACCCTCCCCTGGAGGAAGGCAAAGCCACTGTGGCGACCATACTCCTGGGGGCGCCACACATCATAGATAGCTAGCAAGTGGGGGTGAGTATGCATTTGCTATTAAACAGATGCGTGCATCATAGATAGCTAGCAAGTGAGGGTGAGTATGCACTTGCTATTAAACAGATGCCTGCATCACATATAGCTAGCAAGTGGGGGTGAGTATACACTTGCTATTAAAAAGGTACCTGCATTATAGATAGCTAGCAAGTGAGGGTGAGTATGCACTTGCTATTAAACAGATGTCTGCATCATAGATAGCTAGCAAGTGGGGGTGAGTATACTCTTGCTATTAAAGGGAACTTGTAGGCAAAAGTGACACCCCCACCCACTTCACAAAAAAAAAACAGTAAATGATAATTCAATTGATCCCTTTATGCCTCCAAAGTGCTTGTCCTGTGGTGACAAATGATGTTTTGAAATGGAGTTGTATCTGGAAGTACATTGGGGCATGACAAAGCACTTCCTGATCCCCAGCATCTGCTATATTCCAGAATTAGCAGCACTCTCTTCTGGGCGATTGACAGGTCACTTGCTCTTGTACATAGCCACTGACCTGTCAGTAAGGGAGCATGCTGCTTATTTGGGAATAAAGTGGAAGCTGAGATGCTAGAAGTGCATTGTTCCCTCCATTGCACTTCCAGACAAAAATTCAAAATGTGATTTCTTACAGCTGAATCAGCTCTTTGGGTTCATATATAAAGCGATCGACTGGCTACACAGTCATATTAATGGTTTGGAGGATGATGGGGAGGGGGGAGTAGAGTTTCTGACAGGTTCCCTTTACTGTGTCCATCCATGGGGATTAGTAGGGGCTGCGGTAGCAAGTTTGAAGCTCGAGTCTGATCAGCAGTTGGTGATGCTTGTTCGATGTGGAGGAAACCAGGGAGCGAAGACAAGCTACTACAGGATATTGCTGCCTGCATTTCATATACATAACTAATATCTTTATCTTTCCATAATCAATACAGGAATAACGCAATAACTGCTGTATTGTCTGTGGCACAGGAAAATTCCAGGTATTTACAGGCAAAGGAAGAATTCTTGCATCTGATATGCAGGAATCAGAAATTTGCTTTCATTTTTGACAGCTTTTGGTAGAAGAGGGAGTTCAACTGAGCATCAGCAGAGCGGAGTCCTTCATCCTGCATGCATATCTCTGAGTACCATGTGTACGGCTGCTTCTGGTGCCCCCCAGGCAATAATTCTGACCACTGAAGCCAGTAGATCCACTTTGACCATTACCCTGCTGTCAGGGCGACAATGCTTGCGAGACGAAATACGTTCTCCTCACTGAGCATTCCGTACAATTCTTCGGGGTTGTAAATTTTGGTCGTTTGTGAAATCTTGAAATGTATAATACATCTAGACATCTGAACAGGGGAGGTACAGATAGAAGGAGGTTCCTCATACACATTTGGGTCGCCCGCCAGGGCCGTGGGGTACTCGGTACCGGGCCGGTATCTCAGAGGGAAGTGTCACGGTAGCGGTGACCCGGTCCATGGCCCTGGGCGTCCATGTAAAAGGAAATAGTGTGGCTGATGATTAAAGTTTATAAGTGGATGATTCGTGACGCCACCTGTGGTGTTCGGCAATGAAGATGTTAAGCCGACGCTGCAGACAGATCCTCTGGGACAGATGGTGCGGTGCAGCAATGATGTTGTGGCCCTCCACAGGTAGGGCTGTAGTCCCAGGGCAGTGTAGATGGGGAGATAGTGAGGAGAGCGTAATGGTGCAGTGTTAAGCACAGAGATGTAGCAGTGCTGAGTGGGTTGGCGCAGGAATAAGCAGAGGATACCAGGGCATGTAGTTCCAAAGCTTTACTCAAAGTCTGTTGTGCATACAGGTGCCCGCCTCGGTGCTGTGTCCTCCAGGTCAGGGGCTAAGCCAACCTCCAGGCAAGATGAAATACTCCGTTCCAACAGTCCGCCAACATATGCCTTCTCTGAACCTCTCCTTTCTAGCGCTCGTAATGAAGTACTTGTGGTTGTGTGTTAAACCCAAGTTCCTCCTTTAAGATGTTCCTTTGAACTCTACTTGTACGGCAGACAGCTGTAGCCTGCTTCGGGGACTCCTTACTACCAAGTCCCGGCTCACTTACGTTGCTGCTGTGCCCCCAAGTCTTGTGTGGGAATAAAGTGGTGACAACTTCTATTCCTCCGGTGTCTGCTGCAGGACCATTAGTATCGATACAACCTCGGGGACTGGACCCCGGCCATGCGCTTAGAACTTGAGGAAGGGCCCTGCTCTGACCCTAGTCCTTAGTTCTCTTCTCCTCACGTTCTGTACAAATCTTTCTTCCTTATGGAGAATCAGGCTTTCTATATCTTTCCAGTGCCATCAGCTCCAGGTCACAGGAGACTGCTGCAGCACCTCCTTCCATCCATCCCTCTCAGGGGATCTTCTCTCACAGACTGACCTAATCCTAATATTCTCCGGCTCACTTGTGCAACTAAGCTCCACCCACCTCCCAGCACTCTTCGTGTTCCAAGCAGGGAGCCACCAAAGGTGCTTTGCTGCACTACTAGGTTGTGTGGGATGCGGGTGTTGGAGTGTGGTCAGGTGTCTCCACCTTACCTGGATGGTGGGGCATCACACCTCAGGAGGAGGTGCAGCACCTCTGTGGCGACTGAACCCTCAGGGGCGCCACATACCCCCCCGTTAAACACAGCACGTCCGCGGGCTGCAAGTGAAACAAAGATGAAACAAAATAAGGAACATACAAAATTTTTGAAATGCTTGATAAACAGTTCTTAACTAAACTTCCCAATATGGGAGGCACTGACTCTTGAACGTTGCAGAACAATTTGACAAACTATCTATAACTTAGCATATTACTTAATTTAAAGTGCTATTGAAAGTAACAATTACTAAGAAGTTCACTACCAGTTCAAGGATTATCATTTTTCACTTCAACACCTTTTTCTTTTGTCATTCTCATTTTCACATTCTACTGTCTCTGCTAGACCATGGGTGACAACCGCTGACTCCTGGTTCGTCAATGGATCCAAACCTTTATTCAAAATTTTTATTCAGAGCTTCACATCTTTATTAGAACCTCACTATGAGGCTAAACTCTTTAGAAAACATTCACTCCTAATCAGATACCTAAACATTGCTACCGGCTAAATTCTGTAGAAAATCTGTTTTATTGCTATCAATATTTTTTTTTTATTAAAGACTATCAGTATAGCCTATTCTTATAAAAGAAATACTTTCACTATAAAATACTAAACATTATTTATCATGACAAGGCTCAACTTTATTCTCATTTGCACAAGGAAAGACTAGAAGCAATGGGATGAAACTGAATGGGAGGAGACACAGATTAGATATTAGAAAAAACTTTTTGACAGTTAGAGTGATCAATGAGTGGAACAGGCTGCCACGAGAAGTGGTGAGTTCTCCTTCAATGGAAGTCTTCAAACAGAGGCTGGACAGACATCTGACTGGGATGATTTAGCGAATCCTGCTTTGAGCAGGGGGTTGGACCAGATGGCCCAGGAGGTCCCTTCCAACTCTACGATTCTATGATTCTATGACATTAAGTGCAATCATTATTAAGTGGTATAAATGCTGGTCCAGCCAGGGTTCCTTGCAATGTCTTTAGGATTGGAGCAGTGCTCCAGGGTTGAGGTAGTTCTTATCTAAAGAAGACCTATGTAAAACCAAGAGAGGGCACCTTAAAAGGCGCAACTATTTACAACAAAGTTTTTGGATCAGTCATTGTCCATGATCTCTCAGTTCAATAAAAACTGGTGCCAACTGGGGAAAACACAAACAAATGAGGGCACAACGGTGCCCATACCCTCCTGGGTAACAGATTAAACGATTATTATAGCATGTTCTTTACTGGTGGTCCCCTCCTGGGGTAGTGGAAGCTGGTTTCGTTTGCTTCCAGGGAAGACTGTCTCTTTTTCCACCTCCTGGTGGGTTAACAAATTGTTGGTATTCCTTCTCCCAAGGAGTTAGGTTGGTGGCTGCCTGTGTAAATGAGGTGGCAGCTGGTTGAACTGCTGCCTGTGGTACAGCAGGGGAGGCAACTTGTACCTGGGGGTGTTGTACTCTGGTGGACGTGGCCTGCTTTGCCTTTGTAGGTACAACTACCACGGTGGGAGGCATCCCTACCGGGGGAACGTAGACTTTCTCCTTCTTGTAGGCCGCTATAAAGTCCTCCGATATGCGGCGCACGTTCAGGGCATACCAGCCACGTAGCCCCTCATGCCAGGTGAAGGTAACAATCTCCCGGGTACAGGTCAAGAGCGGGGTGTCCCCTCCAGAGGTGGGACTCTACATCCCTCCGACTGAAGAAGAGGTCAGAAATCCTCTGGGGGTCTGAGATAAAGCCAAACCCCCACCCCTGGAATATAGTGCCGGGTTTCATCTGTCCAGAATCCCGGAGTGTCTATCAGCCATATCCTCCTTCTCCTCTCGCTTCCTCAAGCTCAATGTGGACAAATCCAAACTCATCATCTTTCCTCCATCTCACAGATCTTCCTTACCTGACCTATCTATCACAATTAATGACATCACGCTTCTCCCAGTACCGGAAGTCCGCTGCCTCTGAGTAACCCTTGACTCTGACCTGTCCTTCAAACCACACATCCAAGCTATTTCTACCTCCTGTTGCCTCCAGCTCAAAAATATTTCTAGAATCCGTCCTTTCTTCAACCCTCAATCTACTAAAATGCTTGTGCATGCCCTCATCATCTCCCACCTCGACTACTGCAACATCCTTTTCTGTGGTGTCCCTGCAAACACCCTCGCACCTCTCCAGTCTATCCTTAACTCTGCTGCCCGACTAATTCATCTCTCTCCTCGCTACTCCTCCGCTTCTCCCCTCTGCAAATCTCTTCACTGGCTTCCATTCACTCAGCGTATCCAGTTCAAATTACGAATACTGACCTACAAGGCCATCTATAACCTGTATGCCCCATATGTCTCTGAACTAATCTCCCGATACCTTCCCTCACGTAATCTCTGATCCTCCCAAGACCTCCTTCTCTCCATACTTATTCGCTTCTCACCCAACTGCCTCCAAGACTTCTCCTGAATAGCCCCCATCATCTGGAATTCTTTTCCCCAACATGTCCGACTATCAACCACATTCAGATCCTTCAGACGGAACCTGAAAACCCACCTCTTCAAGAAAGCCTACAGCCTGCAATGACCCCACTACCTCCTCACCACTACTGGAGATATCACCTCAACCAACACCGGAACTGCTGCAACCCCCTAACCTACTGTCTCCTTCCCCACCATCCTGTAGTATGTAAGCCCGAAAGGGCAGGGTCCTCTCCCCTCTGTATCAGTTTTTCATTGTAAGTTTGTTTACTGTAAGTGATATCTGTAATTTGTATGTAACCCCTTCTTATGTACAGCACCATGGAATCAATGGTGCTATATAAATAAATAATAATAATAATCTCAAATAAGGAGAAGACTTATCAGAGATGCAGCCAAGAGGCCCATGATCACTCTGGGTGACTGCAGAGATCTACAGCTGAGGAGGGACAATCTGTCCATAAGACAACAATCAGTCATACACTGCACAAATCTGGCCTTTTTGGAAGAGTGGCAAGAAGAAAGCCATTTCTCAAAGATATCCATAAAAAGTGTCGTTTAAAGTTTGCAACAAGCCATCTGGGAGACACACCAGACATGTGGAAGAAAGTGCTCTGGTCAGTTGAAACCAAAATCGAACTTTTTGGCAACAATGCCAAACGATATGTTTGGCGTAAAGGCAACACAGCTCATCACCCTGAACAAACCATCCCCACTGTCAAACATGGTGGTGGCAGCATCATGGTTAGGGCCTACTTTTCTTCAGCAGGGACAGGGAAGATGGTTAAAATTGATGGGAAGATGGATGGAGCCAAATACAGGACCATTCTTGAAGAAAACCTGTTGGAGTCTGCAAAAGACCTGAGACTGGGATGGAGATTTGTCTTCCAACAAGACAATGATCCCAAACAAAGCAAAATCTAGAATGGATTGGTTCACAAATAAACGCATCCAGGTGTTAGAATGGCCAAGTCAAAGTCCAGACCTGAATCCAATCGAGAATCTGTGGAAAGAGCAGAAAACTGCTGTTCACAAGCGATCTCCATCAAACCTCACTGAGCTCAAGCTGTTTGACAAGGAAGAATGGGCAAGAATTTCAGTCTCTTGATGTGCAAAACTGATAGAGACATACCCCAAGCGACTTGCAGCTGTAATCGCAGCAAAAGGTGGCGCAACAAAGTATTACGTTAAAGGGGCTGAATAATATTGCATGCCCCACTTTTCAGTTTTTGAATTTCCACAAAAATGTAAAATAACCAATAAATTTCGTTCAACTTCACAATTGTGTCCCACTTGTTGATTCTTCACCAAAAATTTACATTTGGTATCTTTATGTTTGAAGCATGATATGTGGGAAAAGGTTGAAAAGTTCCAGGGAGCCGAATACTTTCGCAAGGCACTGTATACAGTTGTGGCCAAAAGTATTGACACCCCTGCAATTCTGTCAGATAATACTCAGTTTCTTCCTGAAAATGATTGCAAACACAAATTCTTTGGTATTATTATTTTCATTTAATTTGTCTTAAATGAAGAAACACAAAAAGAATTGTCCTAAAGCCAAATTGGATAAAATTCCACACCAAACATAAAAAAGAGGGTGGACAAAAGTATTGGCACTGTTCGAAAAATCATGTGATGCTTCTCTAATTTGTGTAATTAACAGCACCTGTAACTTACATGTGGCACCTAACAGGTGTTGGCAATAACTAAATCACACTTGCAGCCAGTTGACATAGTAACATAGTAACATAGTAACATAGTAATTAAGGTTGAAGGGAGACTTTAAGTCCATCTAGTTCAACCCATATCCTATCCTAACTTGCCCTAACATGTTGATCCAGAGGAAGGCAAAAAAAACCCATGTGGCAACAGTAAGCTTCACATTGGGGAAAAAAATTCCTTCCCGACTCCACATACGGCAATCAGACTAGCTCCCTGGATCAACGCAATATTAAGGAGACTAGTGTATATACCCTGTAATATTATACTTTTCAAGAAAGGCATCCAGTCCCTTCTTAAATTTTAGTAGTGAATCACACATTACAACATCATATGGCAGAGAGTTCCATAGTCTCACTGCTCTTACAGTAAAGAATCCGCGTCTGTGAGTATGCTTAAACCTTCTTTCCTCCAGACGCAGAGGATGCCCCCTTGTCCCCGTCACAGGTCTAAGAGTAAAAAGATCATTAGAAAGGTCTTTGTATTGTCCCCACATATATTTATACATTGTAATAAGATCACCCCTAAGCCTTCGATTCTCCAAACTAAATAACCCCAAGTGTAATAACCTGTCTTGGTATTGCAGACCCCCTAGTTCCCTAATAACCTTGGTCGCTCTTCTCTGCACCCGCTCCAGTTCAGCTATGTCTTTCTTATACACCGGAGACCAGAACTGTACGCAGTATTCTAAGTGTGGTCGCACTAGTGACTTATATAGAGGTAAAATTATGTTCTCCTCATGAGCATCTATGCCTCTTTTAATGCATCCCATTATTTTATTTGCCTTTGCAGCAGCTGCTTGACTCTGGCCACTAAATGTGAGTTTGTCGTCCACCCATACACCCAGGTCTTTTTCAGTGACTGTTTTGCCCAGTGTTTTACAATTAAGCACATAATTATACAACTTGTTCATTCTACCCAAGTGCATGACCTTACATTTATCCCCATTAAAGCTCATTTGCCATTTATCAGCCCAAGCTTCTAGTTTACATAAATCCTCCTGTAATATAAAATTGTCCTCCTCTGTATTAATTACCCTGCAGAGTTTAGTGTCATCTGCAAATATTGAAATTCTACTCTCTATACCCCCTACAAGGTCATTAATAAATATGTTAAAAAGAAGCGGGCCCAAAACTGACCCCTGTGGTACCCCACTGCTAACCGTGACCCAGTCCGAGTGTGCTCCATTAATAACCACCCTTTGTTTCCTATCCCTGAGCCAGCTCTTAACCCACCTACACATATTTTCCCCTATCCCCATTGTTCTCATTTTATGTATCAACCTTTTGTGTGGCACCGTATCAAAAGCTTTTGAAAAGTCCATGTACACCACGTCCACTGCATTCCCTTGGTCCAGTCCGGAACTTACCTCTTCATAAAAGCTTATCAGATTAGTCTGACAGGAACGGTCTCTTGTAAACCCATGTTGATATTGGGTCATAAGGTTATTCTTCTCCAGATACTCCAGTATAGTATCTCTTAGAAAACCCTCCAGGATTTTACCCACAGTTGAGGTTAAAGTTACTGGCCTATAATTTCCAAGTTCAGTTTTTGTCCACTTTTTGAATATTGGCACCACATTGGCTGTACGCCAGTCCTGTGGTACAGACCCTGTTATTATGGAATCTTTAAAGATTAAAAATAGTGGTCTATCTATGACTGTGCTTAATTCCTGCAGTACTCGGGGGTGTATCCCATCCGGGCCCAGGGATTTGTCAATTTTAGTGATTTGTAGACGCCGCCGTACTTCCTGCTGGGTTAAGCAGGTGACATTTAATGGAGAATTTTTATCCCTGATCATGTTATCCGTCATGGGATTTTCTTGTGTAAATACTGTTGAAAAAAGTCATTTAGCATATTGGCTTTTTCCTCATCCTCATCCACCATTTCACCCAGACTATTTTTAAGGGGACCAACACTAACATTTTTTAGCTTCTTACTATTTATGTAGTTAAAGAATATTTTGGGATTATTTTTACTTTCTCTGGCAATGAGTCTCTCTGTCTCAATCTTTGCTGTCTTGATTTGCTTTTTACAGAATTTATTTAATCTTCTGTATTTATTTAATGCCTCATCACTTATTGCGCCCCTTACAGTTCTATTTAGCCATAGTGGTTTCCTCCTATTTCTCGTATGTTTATTCCCATACGGTATATACTGTGCACAGGTCCTATTCAGGATGCTAATAAACGTCTCCCATTTTCTTTGTGTATTTTTATGTCTCAGGATATCGTCCCAGTTAATTGCACCAAGATCATCTCTCATCCGTTGGAAATTTGCTTTCCTGAAGTTTCGTGTCCTTGTAACCCCTCTACTACACATCTTATTAAAGGATACATGAAAACTTATTAATTTGTGATCACTGTTACCCAAGTGACCCTCAACCCTTACATTTGATATGCGGTCTGGCCAGTTGGTTAATATTAGGTCTAGCAGTGCCCCCCCTCTTGTTGGGTCCTGAACCAGTTGTAAAAGGTAATTGTCTCTCATCGTTGTCAGAAACCTTTTACCCTTGCTGGAACTGCAGGTTTCGGTTCCCCAATGTATTTCAGGGTAGTTGAAGTCCCCCATAATAATGACTTCTCCTTGAGTCGCTGCTTCATCTATTTGCTTTATGAGGATATTCTCTGTAGCTTCCATTATTTTTGGAGATTTATAACAAACCCCTATCAGTAATTTATTATTTTTCCCCCCTCCCCTTATCTCTACCCACAGGGACTCTACATTTTCATTAGATTCATATATATTATCACGAAGGATGGGTTTTAAGGATGATTTTACATATAAACACACGCCTCCCCCTCGTTTATTAGTACGGTCATTTCTGAACAGACTATAGCCCTGTAAATTAACCGCCCAGTCATGGCTCTCATCCAGCCATGTCTCAGATATCCCCACCATGTCATAATTATGTTCCAACAACATTAACTCCAATTCCTCCATTTTTTTGGCGAGACTTCTGGCATTAGTATACATGCACTTTATGTATCTTTCTGTACCTCTATTCTTTCTTAAATTATTAACTGTTCTAACCCCACCCCCCATGCCACCTC
This sequence comes from Dendrobates tinctorius, assembly GCF_039654945.1. Classification (NCBI taxonomy): domain Eukaryota; kingdom Metazoa; phylum Chordata; class Amphibia; order Anura; family Dendrobatidae; genus Dendrobates; species Dendrobates tinctorius. Next base: position 21,992,789 of record NW_027361743.1, on the reverse strand, counting down.
CACCCCCAATGTCATTATTTGTGCCCAGGTCTCTATCTGCACTGTCTTCCCCTCCTATAAAAGGAATACCCTCCCCCCCCGTCCCTAGTTTAAACACTCCTCCAACCTTCTAGCCATTTTCTCCCCCAGCACAGCGGCACCCTCCCCATTGAGGTGCAGCCCGTCCCTAGCGTAGAACCTGTAGCCAACTGAGAAGTCGGCCCAGTTCTGCAGGAACCCAAACCCTTCCTTCCTACACCTATTCCTGAGCCACTTATTAACCTCCCTAATCTCCCGTTGCCTCTCTGGCGTGGCACGTGGTACAGGAAGTATTTCCGAAAATACCACCTTGGAGGTCCTTGCTTTAAGCTTACAGCCTAATTCCCTGAAATCATCTTTAAGGACCTTCCACCTACCTCTAACTTTGTCATTTGTGCCAATATGCACCATGACTGCTGGATCCTCACCAGCCCCTCCCAGTAATCTGTCAACCCGATCAGCGATGTGTCGGACTCGAGCGCCAGGTAGGCAGCACACCGTTCGACGATCCCTGTCTTTGTGACAGATTGCCCTATCTGTTCCCCTAATAATTGAGTCTCCCACTACCAGAACCTGTCTGGCCTGCCCTGCTCTCCTATTTCCCCCCTTACTGGAGCAGACACTCCTCCGGCTTTCAGAGGACATGCCTTGCTGCAGCAGTGCTACTCCTGCACTAACACTCCCCTCATCTGCCAACTTAGCAAACTTATTGGGGTGTGCCAGATCAGGACTAGCCTCCCTGGTGCTCTTCCCTCTACCCCGCCTTCTAACTGTCACCCAGCTAGCTGCTTCATTGTCCTGCAGCTCCAACCTAGCATCCCCCCCCTCATCTATCCCATTGAGCGTCTGCTCAGTGAGCAGAAGACTCCTTTCCATATTGTCTATGGATCTCAGTGTTGCCAGCTGCACATTTAGATCCAGTATCTGGGCTTCCAAATGCACAACGTGCTCACATCTTGCACAGCAGTATGCACCCTCGACCGGCTGTTCAAGGATTTCATACATGTGGCAAGACGTGCACTGGATGGCATTGGCAATAGTGGAGCACATCCTAATGGGGATTGCACCAGACAATAAGATAAGCAAAAATAAATTAAAAAAAGTATTAATATAACAGCAATTCAGTAAGACCTCCCTTGGAAACTCCCTGAATCTAAAGTCACTGAATTTCAAGTCACACACTTATCACAGTTCGCACTTACGCTCAGGTCACACTCAGCTCGTTCACACTCGCTCAGGAAGAAGATTTAAAAGAGGTTTTTTTTTTTCCCCTTTTACCAGCACACCACCTTGCTGCTCAATGCACTTCCATGGATTAAAGTTGACTCAACCTCTGTCCTGTGTCCTTGTGTGTACCACATTGAGCATGGAGAAAAGAAAGAAGACCAAAGAACTGTCTGAGGACTTGAGAAACCAAATTGTGAGGAAGCATGAGCAATCGAAGTACATGTATCAAAGTACTTCTGGCAGTTATAACATGGCAGTTAGACAGGGCAGGAGACAGGTAAGATATTTATATACATCTACTCTCTGTACATTTGGAGTACAACAAATATATACCATATGTATTTGTGTAATTTATATCCTGGCCGCTGCATTCACACACATCCACCGCCCTGGCATTAACTCTCCACACTCCATCCATATTGGCCCCTCGCTTCTTTCCTCTCCTATGTATAGCATTCATGCTCTTTTCACATTGTTAAATTGCACAGATCCAGGCAGTCCCACCATTCAACACCAGAGACGCTCTCACAAATCACTTAACCATCTGCTCACTCTTTCTATCCTCCTTCTCCTAGTTGCAGGAGACATTGCTCCCAACCCTGGTCCCCCATGTTATAGAAAGTCAAACCCCCCCACTGCTACACTCAGAAACCCCTCTAATCTTATTAATATTCCCTGCATGCCATCTGTCTCTCTTAATTGTGCACTTTGGAATTCTCGCTCAGTGTGTAACAAACTCTCCTTCATTCATGACTTCTTCCTTTCTAATTCTCTTAACCTCCTGGCTCTTACTGAAACCTGGATCCAGCAGTCAGATACTACCGCTGCTGCTGCTCTTTCATATGGGGGGCTACACTTCTCTCATACCCCAAGATCAGACAATAGAGCTGGTGGAGGCGTTGGTCTGCTCCTATCACCAAAATGTACCTTTCAGGTTATCCCTCAAGTACCCTCACTTGTCTTCCCTTCTTTTGAGGTCCATGCCGTCAGACTCTACACCCCCTTCTCCATGCGAGTGGCGGTGGTGTATCGTCCTCCCGGCCCCTCCCATCAGTTCTTGGATCATTTTGCCACTTGGCTTCCACATTTTCTCTCCTGTGACATCCCTACCATCATCATGGGAGATTTCAACATCCCCATTGCTCTTCCCCTCTCCCCATCTGCTACTCACCTTTTATCTCTAACCTCCTCATTTGGCCTTTCGCAGCTTACTAATTCTCCAACGCATGAAGACGGAAACTCCCTCGACTTGGTCTTCTCTCGGCTTTGTGCAGTGGATGATTTTGCAAACTCCCCTCTCCCGCTCTCTGACCACAATCTTCTTTCATTCTTTATAAAGAACTGCCAGGCTGCTCAGGTCACCCCCACTGTCCAGACTTATAGAAACATACAGGCCATTAACACCCAGAAACTTCTGAAGAACTTGCAGTCTTCATTGGCCCCTATCTCCTCCCTCTCATGTCCTGATTCTGCATTGAAGCATTACAATGAAACACTTCAAAGTGCCCTGGATGAATTTGCACCCCCTATAAATAGAACACCACAACACAGACGGCGACAACCCTGGCACAAGGTGCAAACACGTTTCCTGCAGCGGTGCTCCAGGTGCGCCGAACGTCTGTGGAGAAAATCCAATCTACACGAAGATTTCATCCATTTTAAGTTTATGCTTAGAACATACAACACTGCCCTTCACCTCTCCAAACAAACCTATTTCAACACCCTCATCACCTCACTGTCCAATAACCCGAAACGTCTCTTTGACACTTTTCATTCTCTACTCAATCCAAGAGTACAGGCCCCAACCACGGAGCTCCGAGCTGACGATCTGGCCAATTACTTCAAAGAAAAAATTGACCAGATGCGACAGGAAATTATCTCCAAATCCCCTCATACCATGCACTGTCCTCCCTCCCCACTGCATCTAACTCACTCTCTGATTTTGAACCAGTCACAGAAGAAGAAGTAAGCAGGCTCCTTGCATCTTCTCGCCCAACTACTTGCACCAGTGACCCATTTCCGTCACATCTCCTCCAGTCCCTTTCCCCTGCTGTCACCCCTCACCTAACTAAAATATTTAACCTCTCTCTCTCTTCTGGTATTTTTCCCTCCTCATTTAAGCATGCCATCATACATCCACTACTTAAAAAACCATCCCTCGACCAAAACTGTCCCGCTAACTATAGACCTGTCTCTAATCTTCCCTTCATCTCTAAACTCCTGGAACGCCTGGTCCACTCCCGTCTTATCCGCTATCTCTCAGAAAACTCTGTTCTCGACCCTCTCCAATCCGGTTTCCGCTCTTTACACTCCACTGAAACTGCCCTCACTAAAGTCTCTAATGATCTGCTAACAGCTAAATCAAATGGTCATTACTCCATGCTAATTCTCTTGGATCTCTCTGCAGCATTCGACACTGTGGATCATCAGCTCCTCCTCACTATGCTCCATTCCATTGGCCTCAAGGACACCGTTCTCTCCTGGTTCTCCTCCTATCTCTCCGACCGCTCCTTTACTGTTTCTTTTGTCGGTTCCTCCTCCTCTCACCTTCCCCTTACTGTTGGGGTTCCTCAAGGATCGGTTCTAGGCCCCCTCCTCTTCTCCTTGTACACTGCCCCTATTGGTCAAACAATCAGTAGATTTGGTTTCCAGTACCATCTCTATGCTGATGACACCCAATTATACGCTTCTTCTCCTGACATCACGCCAGCCTTTCTAGAAAACACTGGCGATTGTCTAAACGCTGTGTCTAATATCATGTCCTCACTATATCTGAAACTGAACCTGTCAAAGACTGAACTCCTGGTGTTTCCTCCCGCTACTAATGTACCTACACCCGACATTGCCATTTCCGTGTGTGGTTCCACTATTACTCCCCAGCAACATGCCCGCTGTCTTGGGGTCATACTTGATTCCGAGCTTTCCTTTGCCCCCCACATTCGATCACTGGCTCGCTCTTGTCATCTGCACCTCAAAAACATTTCTAGAATTCGACCTTTTCTTACTTTTGACTCTGCAAAAACTCTTACTGTTTCTCTTATTCATTCTCAACTCGACTATTGTAACTCTCTTCTAATCGGTCTCCCTCTTACCAAACTCTCCCCTCTCCAACCTGTCTTGAATGCTGCAGCCAGGATCATATTCCTCACCAATCGTTACACCGATGCCTCTACCTTGTGCCAGTCATTACACTGGCTACCCATCCACTCCAGAATTCAGTATAAACTTATTACCCTCACCCACAAAGCCCTCCATGGCTCAGCACCACCCTACATCTCCTCCCTTGTTTCAGTATACCACCCTACCCGCGCCCTCCGTTCTGCTGATGACCTGAGGTTAGTATCCTCAATAGTCAGAACCTCCCACTCCCGTCTCCAAGACTTTACACGTGCCGCGCCAATTCTTTGGAATGCACTTCCCAGGTCAATACGATTAGTCCCCAATCCCCACAATTTTAAGCGTGTCCTGAAAACGCATTTTTTCAGACTGGCCTATCGCCTCAACACATTAACCTACCTATCCCTGTGTGGCAGAGCCAAAAGTTTTACCATAACCAGGTTCCCAGCATCATGTTCCCACATGCTTTATGCATCCATTAGCCCTCTGTGTCTGTACTGTTACACACTTAACATTATGGCTGGTCCATACAATCAGAGCAACTGTTACCACCCACCTTTCGTGTCTCCCTCTTTCCTCATAGACTGTAAGCTTGCGAGCAGGGCCCTCACTCCTCTTGGTATTTGTTATAATCTACTGTATGTGATTATTGTTATGCTGTAATGTCTATTGTCTGTACAAATCCCCTCTGAAATGTAAAGTGCTGCGGAATATGTCGGCGCTATAAAAATAAAATTTATTATTATTATTATTATCTCAAGGCTAAAAGTCCATCTCCAAAGACCTGAATGTTCCTGTGTCTACTGTGCGCAGTGTCATCAAGAAGTTTAAAGCCCATGGCACTGTGGCTAACCTCCCTAGATGTGGACAGAAAAGAAAAATTGACAAGAGATTTCAACGCAAGATTGTGCGGATGTTGGATAAAGAACCTCGACTAACATCCAAACAAGCTCAAGCTGCCCTGTAGTCCGAGGGTACAACAGTGTCAACCCGTACTATCCATCGGCGTCTGAATGAAAAGGGACTGTATGGTAGGAGACCCAGGAAGACCCCACTTCTTACCCCGAGACATAAAAAAGCCAGGCTGGAGTTTGCCAAAACTTAACTGAAAAAGCCTAAAACGTTTTGGAAGAATGTTCTCTGGTCAGATGAGACAAAAGTAGAGCTTTTTAGGCAAAGGCATCAACATAGAGTTTACAGGAAAAAAAAGAGGCATTCAAAGAAAAGAACATGGTCCCTACAGTCAAACATGGTGGAGGTTCCCTGATGTTTTGGAGTTGCTTTGCTGCCTCTGGCGGTGGACTGCTTGACCGTGTGCATGCCTTTATGAAGTCTGAAGACTACCAACAAATTTTGCAGCATAATGTAGGGCCCAGTGTGAGAAAGCTGGGTCTCCCTCAGAGGTCATGGGTCTTCCAGCAGGACAATGACGCAAAACACACTTCAAAAAGCACTAGAAAATGGTTTGAGAGAAAGCACTGGAGACTTCTAAGGTGGCCAGCAATGAGTCCAAACCTGAATCCCATAGAACACCTGTGGAGAGATCTAAAAATGGCAGTTTGGAGAAGGCACCCTTCAAATATCAGGGACCTGGAGCAGTTTGCCAAAGAAGAATGGTCTAAAATTCCAGCAGAGCATTGTAAGAAACTCATTGATGGTTACCGGAAGCGGTTGGTCGCAGTTATTTTGGCTAAAGGTTGTGCAACCAAATATTACGCTGAAGGGTGCCAATACTTTTGTCTGGCCCATTTTTGGAGTTTAGTGTGAAATGATCAATGTTTTGCTTTTCGCTTCATTCTCTTTTGTGTTTTTTCATTTAAGACAAATTAAATGAAGATAATAATACCAAAGAATTTGTGTGATTGCAATCATTTTCAGGAAGAAACTGAGTTATCTGACAGAATTGCAGGGGTGTCAATACTTTTGGCCACAACTGTATAAGAGAAAAGAAGAGATAGTATGGAAACAAAAAGGAGACTATCCGGTGGAGGCAAAGGGTACAGGGGAAAAGGCAGAATGAGAGGTAGTTAGGGTGGACTGTATGGTTTTTGGTTACAAGAATGTTTTTTTTTTAACCCAAGGTTTTTTGACACACTTTGCCCAGTACCCCAAAGAGCGTATTGTATAAAGCTTTGGCAGGGGGTTACATTATGATCAAATAATTCAGAGACATGTAAAGTCTTTATACAGGTTTTCAAGCAGAGAAAACTGTAAATAAATCAACGTATCAGTCAAAAGCTACTAAATTACTAATACGCTTTTCTACTGAGGCAGCACTTTTGTTAGATATTATTTAACTATTGCTGGAACTTTGGCTGCTTTTATATTAACACGCCGTGTCTGTGCACTGGGAGCAATGTTCTACACTTCTGAGATGTTATGTTGCTGCTCACTGGCCATAAGTAGTAAACTAAGGTCATCTAAACAGGCCAATTTCTGTGGGACCGGCCAACCACCAAACAGGTAAAGGACTTTGAGCTGACGTTCATTCAAATTATGTCTGGGAAAACAAGGATCAACCAATTCTGTTTTCAACAAACTGATTGTTTCTTCCCCGTGTTCTCTCAGCTAGAAAGATCGATGTATACGAGGAGTTTGTCAATCAATCGAAGACAGATTTTCCCATTACTGAGATAGGAGATGGCAGTTGGTGCGCATAAAGTTTTTGGGAGATGGGAAAGGATGGTTTTCTTTGGAGTATGTTGCATTATAATTACCATCTGATCAGTTCTGGGTAAGTATTGTGCTTTTTAGGAATATTTCCTGTTAATAGTAAAGTATTAACACAGAGGAAAAAAAGAGATTGTCCTCCAGCGATGATTAGTTCAGTTAAAGTAAAAAAAAAATATTTATTTAAATTATATGAAAAAAGTACACTGGTCAGTGGTCACCATTGAAATCCGAAAGTACATAACCGACGCGTTTCAGCTACAAGCGTTAATCACGGTATGTAACAATGATGAAAAAAGGTTTTTATATACAATTGATGATGTATATGAATCATAAAAATAATTTCTTCTTTTGTCATTCATTCTTTCTTTTTATTTCTTGTTTTTCTATGTCTTTTTCTTTTGTCTTTATGGATTACTTCAATTTTTAACATTTATTTTCGTTGCCCTTTATTGGTTTCACAAGTTCAGCCTCTCTGTTGTATCTTAGAGCAGTGGTCCCCAACCTTTTTTGCACCAGGGACCGGTTTCAAGCAAGACCATTCTTCCATGGCCCAGCAGGGATGGAGGTGTGGCAGGGGTGGGGCTTTGGTCATAAGGGGGCGGGGCTATGGACGCAGTTGTAGTGTAGCAGTGCATACTTATAATTAAATAACACTTATAATGTGACTCAACTCACCATAGGTTTTGAATGAGTGCTCCATCACCCCCATCCTTGCCTGCTCCATCACCCCATCATTGCCTTGACCCCATCACTCCCTTCTCCCCATCATTGCCTTCACCCCATCACTGACGTCTCTCCATCACTCCCATCAATGCCTTCTCTCCATCACCCCCATCATGGCCTCCCATTACACACTCATGGCCTTCTCCCATCAACCCAGGCATCATGGCCTTCTCCCATCAACCCAGGCATCATGGCCTTCTCTCCCCATCACGGTCTTCTCCTCATGTCCCCATCTCCTCCAGGGCCAGGCTCCACCTACAAAAACACACACACACACACACACACACAGACATACATGTACACACACAGACAGACATACATACACACACACACATTATACATACACACAGACACCACCTCTCTCCTCTCACCTGTCGCAGCATCGCCCGCGCTTCCTCGCTCTGACACAGCAGCGGCCGCGCTCCTCTCTGTGTCAGTCAGAGACAGGAAGCGCGGGCGGCGGGCAGGAAGCTGGACGGGTCCTTGCAGCTCCGCTCCTGCTATTCCCTCTTGCAGGCAGCGGAGCTGCTTGGATCGCTCCCTGGCCGCCGCTACACATGAGGGCAGTCTAAGAACTGCTGCGCGCCGCCCCAGCCCCCGCTACGCCACTGACCGCCCCTGGCTCCCCTTGTGTCCGCGGACCGGCAAGGGCACTGCAGCGGCCCGGTGCTGGGCTGCGGACCGGCGGTTGGGGACCCCTGTCTTAGAGGGTTTAATCTAAGATTAATTTTAAGTGATTTATCCAGACAGCTGTGGTCCATCAGAGCTGAACTTATCTAAAAATCTTTTTTTCCATCATTACATACCATGAATGATTAAGGCTTGTAGCTGAAACGCGTCGGATATGTACTTCTGATTTCAATGGTGACCGATGTACTTTTTTTTAAAAAATGTCATATAATTTAAATTAAAAAAAGTTTCCCCTTTTTTTATTAAACTAATCCTCACTGCAGGACAAGCTCTTATTCTCCATGTTGAATTTTCGCATCCCAGACTAGGACGGGACCGTGCGAGGATTTACATCTGCTAAAGTGCAACTTAATGGGGTGAGCTCACTTTTCCTTTCCCACTTATAAATCTCTGTTGCTAGTAAAGTATTACTGTCATACATCTAGTAAAATTGGCAGAAAAGCTTGGAATATTTCAGATTTTCTACATTACAGGTTAGCAGCTTTTTCAGGTCTGACCACTGAGGACCCCTCATTACTACTCATTTTGATTTAGCTGAATCTCTCTGCTGCTGATTGTGACGGTAATGTAAAATATGTATGATTTCCACGGAACATTCCAGAATCTTCCATTCTCTACCCTACAGATGAGACTTTTGCCTGTCAGCCCCTGCGACCCCCCCTTCCTCCCCCCACAGCTCACACACACCAGTGTAACTTCACTGCTTGCAGCTCTGTGTAATCTGAGATCCCAGTGAGGATTCTCCCTCCCCCCTCCCCTCAGCTCACACACAAAGCAAGGAAAGGATTTCTTTTGTTTGAAGCAACATGTGCTTGGATAAGTATGGGAAATCTTAAAGAGGCCGGATCTCGGAAACAATACTCAATAGAGGGTTCAAAATACCATATTGGTAACATGCACCGATCGGGCATCGCTACAGTGGTTCTTGCTAAATCCTAGTATTGACAGAACCAGAGAAATGGAGTTCTCCTATACAGAGTGAAATAAACAGCAAGTGTTTGGTGTCATTGGAAAGCTGATTTCAAGAGAAGATGAATGATGTGTCTGGGGATACCCTGCTAGGTTCTCAAGCCCAGTTATATAGCCGAGAAGGTTTCAGAGCCAAAAATGTAACTTAAAGAAAAGGGGACAACCCCGGTAACTCAGCCCCTTTTATGATGTCATGATATAGAGTACACTCAGTTGGGAGGTCATTCAAGCTGGAGATTCCATGCCAAAAGGAACTCAGATGAATGGAGCCCACATGGTCAGCCTAAGACAATCTAAGCAAATGTCAGTGTTGATTTCTGCCTTTAAACCTGTTTAGTTTATATTTGCATCGTTCATATCTAATGTCTTAACTTTGCAAGATCTTTTTATCTCTGTAAACACTGCCTGTCTTCTGGGAATAAATCATAACTTTATTAGTCTGTCTTCATGCTCTAAAAATGAATTTACGTGCCTTTAAGATAATTACGCTACTGATTTGGGTTGGCTTCGAACCCCTCCATTAAGTTTAAAAATTAATCAGAGAAACCCGGTGGCGGCGAAGTGTTGTCTGGGTCCCAGATACTGCTGACTGTGACAGAAAGGGATTTTATAAGCTAATTGGGTGGCTGCGGCCAGACCATTTTTTAATTCCCTCAAGGTAGCGTGCCGGGTGGCCAGTCCTCATTGAAGTAGCCGGCCAGTGACCAATTATCCCAGGTGTAGTTCCCTGACTGACCTGAGGGTAAGGGGGGTGCCAGAGAGCTGCAAGTTCCAAAGTGGAACTGAGAAAGTGGTATACTCATAAATTCCAACAGCTTGTAACATATTGAGGCAGTGGTGGGATAACCAAAATAAACCCCCCTGCGGTAAATTGTTAGGGCAAGACTAGCTTGCTGTTTTTTATCACATGGTGCCAGCGGTGGGATAACTAAGGTAAGCCCCCCTGTGCCTGTGATAGCCGTGTGTCGGCAGTACGTCGCATCCCTCTGTCCGTGACATACCGGTGTCAGTGGTGGGATCGTGACATATTGGGGGCAGCAGTGGGATCGTTACACCGATCAGTATTCCTTAGAACACTGAGGACTTTGGAAGGCGCTGCTTTTGGAGGTGTCCAGTGGTTACTGTATGTAATTAACTAGGTGCCGAGGTCTGCGGGGTTTTTGCGCTCACCACTTACAACATTGATACATCCAAGGGATTTCCAGTCTTGTTGGGTTTTCATTTATCGACCTCAAATAAGAATCATACTAACTCCAGGCAAAGACAAGAAGCTTTTTCTTTGTAAATCTTTAAGGGAATCTGTCACCCCTTTTTTTGAATATGAGCTGCCGTCACCGACATCAGGGGCTTATCTACAGCATTCTGTAATGCTGTAGATAAGTCCCGATGTAACCTGAAACAGAAGAAAAAAGAGTTAGATTATACTCACCCTGGCGTCCGTTTCGATCCGATGGGTGTCGCGGCCGGTCCGGCGCCTCCCATCTTCTAGCGATGCCATCCTCTACTTTCCTTCTCGTCGTGGCTCCGGCACAGGCACACTGCTCTGCCCTGTTGAGGAGCCACGACAGGAAGGAAAGAAGAGGACAGCATCATATGAAGATGGGAGGAGCCGGACTGTTTGTTTTCGTTTATTTGGGTTCAGTGTCAATGCTCTTATTGGAAATCATTATGAAATGTTCTCAGTAGCATTTATGAGCAATGTAGGACTGGGCAATAATTCTAAATTCTCTCCTCCATACATACAGAACATGTGCATGTCTAATGTTAAAGGGAATCTGTCAGCAAGTTTTTGCTATGTAATCTGAGAGCACCATAATGCAGAGGAAGAGACCCCGATTCCAGCGATATGTCACTTACTGGGCTGTGCTTTGCTGTTTCAATACAGAATTTTATCAGCAAAATATTATCACTAGAGGACAACTGGCCTTGTGCCTGCTAGTCCAGCCAGGACCTCACTACTGATTGGCAGCTTTGTCTGTAGAAAGCGTCCAATGTGTGGTGTGATCGGAGTTATACACAGCTCAGCATTCCGAGATTTTGGCTGCAGAAAAAAACACAGCAAAAACACTGAGTATGAACATAACCTTTACTAGATGTTATTTAAATGTGGCAAATAAAGTAATTCATGCTGTTTAATAAATTTGTCTAATGTTACTATAGTCTAAGCCCAAATTCATTCTTTTAACGGGTATGCAGGAATAAGTTGCTCCTAACTAATTACAATAATCATGAAGTAACAATTCTGGCATAAGGAGCACCGCCTCCGGTGGTGTCACACCCTGTCCCGCCTCTTCTCCAACTTCTTCACTTTTGTTGGAGCTGGTGTGGAAAATGGCAAAATTTGTAAATTTTTGTGTGTGTTTTATGCCTTGATAAATAAGCCCCATTACTCAGGTGCCAGTCCCTGTCCTGTGGGCAGTATATCAGTAATCTTGCAGTTTGTAGTATTGAATTAGCCAACAAATGATATTCCAATCTCCGTGACGCTCCTGGATGACATGGAAGAGAACATTTAGCTATTTTTCCTAGAAGTGACTTTGCCGTGTACATGCAGCCAAAAAGACTTGATGATAATCACTGGAGCCCAGCGGCATAGATCATTCCTTCAAGGTCTGCTTTCTCAGTTTTCCACCTTTGTTGTTTCAGGGCATCAGTTATGACAACTACTTAATAACTTGATTTTCAGGATCGCAATGTCCTCTTCATCTTATTGCATACTAGTGGAGCAGAACACTACTGTGCTTAGTGCTACAGCGACAATAAGACAAAGGCATAAAAAGATAATTATATCCACCATGTAGCATACAATATTATACTAGACAACTTGGATAAAATTAAAGAGGTGGTCCACCGTTATTTTTTTTTTATGTAAATGAATGTAATTGGGGCTAAAAAATATTTTATCATTTCGGTTTCATTAAATATTTTTCAGATTTTTTTTTACCTTCTATAGTCTCTGTTGAAGCGTCTATCGCAGGCTACAGAATGAGTTAACGGTGAATCCGTCAGTGAGCTCATTTAAAGTGAATGACCAGAAAGTTGTAACCCATTTATCTGTCTTTTTTTGAGCTCCTCCAAACAGATTTATGACAACAGACCACATCAAAGTTGGTACAAAGGGGGGAGGGATGGTTGGAAGCTCTTTTACGTTGCGTCCTGAATAGACTGAGGTGGAAATGACACAGATAGTATCACATCTATAGTCCTTGCGCATGTCATAACATAGTGAGACTAAATAAAGTGCAGGCCAAAGATGAATGTCAGTGTTACATTCAGAATTGAGAAATATATGCAGTGACCTATACATATAGGACATGATAAAGCGTGGCATAGTATAGTACTGACGTCAAACCAATCAGTATTCCCTGATGCATGTTTGACCGATGGCTTTCATGAGGGAAGTGACTCAAGGATGTAAAGACCGGATATTTATATATTAGTGGACCAATCCAAAAATTTCATCAGCGATACCTGTCACTGACCCATGCATAGGTAATGAGGCCCCCATATATATCCATGTTCAAGAGAGGGTCTCGTAGAGAGCACGCCCCTCAGACCTGAGGAGCGACGCGTTCCACCTGGGAACACAAATGTCATATTTAAACAGGAAGTGCAGTGAGTTCCAAAGTGGAACGTAAACGTCTGGGGAAAAACCGGAAGTGTAAAGCGTTCCACACTGGAAAGCAGATGCATTACCAAATCAACACAGCATTAGAGGTATCTTTCCTAAGTACAAAAACTATTCAATAATATTAAAATGTGAGCAAAGAAAGTGTTCAAGACTGTGTATACTGTATATACAGGTGCTTCTCACAAAATAAGAAGATCATCAAAGCACCTGTATCTGTGTGAATGTAAATATACATCTATGCATAATATAATATAAAAGTGTTACCAACCATATAAAAATCTATACATGTTTGGTATTTGCATACTCGTACTGACCTGGGGAATCATATTGCCAGATCAGTTTTACCATATATTGAACACAGCAGTTTACAAAAAGATACATGAAAAAAATTTTTCAAATGAATATAAATGACGTTTATTAGATATGAGAATATATAAAAGCATAAAATTTGGAAATTTGTCAAAAAATACAGGGCAGGGACACGGACGATGCAGTAAATACATGTCATCAGTCGTGAAGGGGTTAAGGAATCTGTCACTAGGCTTTCACTAGGATGTAGAAGGTGGGGGGGGGTTGTTGGGAGCTGATCAAATGTATGGAATACCACCATAACGCAACAATAACAGTGTTAAATTGTATGGATTCAATGACTCATCCATACAGTTTAACACTGTTATTGTTGCATTATGTTGGTATGTAAAACATACAAAAAACATAGAAAAATATTTCAGGATTAGATTACTCATCCATAGTGTATTACATGCTTTCTATAACATTTTGGTGGTACATAACAGCACAAAAAAGCATTTGAAAATTTTGTTTGTATCTTCACATTTCTCAGCCATACAGTATTACGTGTTCTTGGGTATATTTTGTTGGTATACTGTATAACCCTCAAAAAACAGCTTCAAAAATTTAGGCTGTGTGCATTTATTGCAGATTTGGTGCATTTTTGAAGCATTTTTTTTCTGCGCAGATTTGTGGCAAAACCTGATGCCAACAAAATAAATGAGAAACCTGACGTCTCATGCACACGTTGAGTATTTTTCACTTGCAGATTTGGTGCAGAAAATAATCCGTTGCGTGTCAATTCTCTGTGTGTTTTTCACCATTAACTTCAATCAAATCAAAAACGGAGGCAAAAACGCACGTTTTTGCAGCTGAGTTTTTCCTGCCAAGAGGTGCAGAAATTTTACTCAACATGTGCACATACCCTTATTGGTATTATATTTCTCACCCATAGACTATGCCGTGGTCTGGAATAAATTTTGTTCATATATAACCCTCAAAAGTGTGTAAAGAGGGTTAAGTAAGATGTTCAATGTTGTATTTATTATTCTTTGCTAAAATGGTACTTGCTACATGTTTACATGTATTACCACACATATGGAATGGTACTGCTACTCCTTTTTGAGTATTACCAATGTTTGTCTCCATGTCTTATTGTTATTGTTGCTTTTATCTGCACATAAGTGTGATAATGTTTACTACTAGTGATGAGCGAGTATACAGTCATGGCCAAAAGTTTTGAGAATGACACAAATATTAATTTTTACAAAGTCTACTGCTTCATTTTTTCTAATGGCAATTTGCATATACTCCAGAATGTTATAAAGAGTGATCAGCTTAACAGCAATTACTTGCAAAGTCAATATTTGCCTAGAAAATGAACTTTATCCCCCAAAACACATTTCAACATCATTGCAGCCCTGCCTTAAAAGGACCAGCTAACATCGTTTCAGTGATTGCTCCATTAACACAGGTGTGGGTGTTGATGAGGACAGGGCTGGAGATCAATCTGTCATGATTAAGTAAGAATGACACCACTGGACACTTTAAAAGGAGGCTGGTGCTTGGCATCATTGTTTCTCTTCTGTTAACCATGGTTATCTCTAAAGAAACACGTGCAGTCATCATTGCACTGCACAAAATGGCCTAACAGGGAAGAGTATCGCAGCTAGAAAGATTGCACCTCAGTCAACAATCTATCGCATCATCAAGAACTTCAAGGAGAGAGGTTCCCTTGTTGCCAAAAAGGCTCCAGGGCGCCCAAGAAAGACCAGCAAGCGCCAGGATCGTCTCTTAAAAGTGTTTCAGCTGCGGGATCGGGCTACCAGCAGTGCAGAGCTTGCTCAGGAATGGCAGCAGGCAGGTGTGAGTGCATCTGCACGCACTGTGAGGCGGAGACTCTTGGAGCAAGGCCTGGTCTCAAGGAGGGCAGCAAAGAAGCCACTTCTCTCCAGGAAAAACATCATGGACAGACTGATATTCTGCAAGAGGTACAGGGAGTGGACTGCTGAGGACTGGGGTAAAGCCATTTTCTCTGATGAATCCCCTTTTCGATTGTTTGGGACATCTGGAAAACGGCTTATTCGGAGAAGACCAGGTGAGCGCTACCACCAGTCTTGTCTCATGCCAACTGTCAAGCATCCTGAAACCATTCATGTGTGGGGTTGCTTCTCAGCCAAGGGAATGGGCTCTCTCTCAGTCTTGCCTAAAAACACAGCCATGAATAAAGAATGGTACCAGAATGTCCTCCAAGAGCAACTTCTCCCAACCATCCAAGAGCAGTTTGGCGATCAACAATGCCTTTTTCAACATGATGGAGCACCTTGCCATAAAGAAAAGGTGATAACTAAATGGCTCAGGGAACAAAACATAGAGCTTTTGGGACCATGGCCTGGAAACTCCCCAGATCATAATCCCATTGATAACTTGTGGTCAATCATCAAGAGACGGGTGGACAAACAAAATCCTTCAAATTCAGACAAAATAAAAGCATTGATTTTGCAAGAATGGACTGCTATCAGTCAGGATTTGATCCAGAAGTTGATTGAGAGCATGCCAGGGAGAATTGCTGAGGTCCTGAAGAAGAAGGGTCAACACTGCAAATATTGACTTGCTGCATTAACTCATTCTAACTGTCAATATAACCTTTTGCTACTCATAATATGATTGCAATTATATTTCTGTATGTGATAAAAACATCTGACAAACACACATAAAAACCAGAGGGCAGCAGATCATGTGAAAATATAATATTTGTGTCATTCTCAAAACTTTTGGCCATGACTGTACTCGTTGCTCGGGTATTCCCGAAAATGCTCAGGTGTCCTCCGAGTATTTTGGCGTGCTCGGAGATTTATTTTTTGTCGAAGTAGCTGCATGATTTACAGCTGCTAGACAACCTGAATATATGTGGGAATTCCCTAACAAGCAGGCTTTCCTCACATGTATTCAGCCTGTCTAGCAGCCGTAAATCATGCAGCTACTTCGACAAAAAATAAATCTCCGAGCACGCCAAAATACTCGGAGGACACCCGATCATGCTCGGGCAAACCCAAGCAACGAGTATACTTGCTCATCACTATTTACTACAGTTCAAGGTTTGCCATTTATAGATTAGGGAAAGCGTAGTGCTCCTTTTGGACACTAGAGGGCGCTCTAGTATATAGGACTCTTAGTAGGATAGGGTTAAGTGTAGGAGGGGCTGCCGGGAGTTAAGGTTAGATGAGAAGGGAAGTTAGTTCAGACCGGGCCAGGGAGCCCGAAGTGTCCACATGGACTATAGGCTCAGGATGGCTCGGCAGCCATGCAACATTAAACAGCGACAGTTGAAGTTATCCACGGCCATTGGACATCAATACAGTGGGCCAGAACAGTAGAGAGATGTGGCAGACGCTTTTAGGGTGGAAGTCGGATGGAGTGAGGAACAGAAGGATGCTGAAGCTTCGCAGGGAGCGGTACAGACGGTTGGATGCTTTTCCAGAGGAAATCAAACCGGGTGGCGGATGATTTCAAGTCTGGGGCGAAACAGGTAGAATGAATTGTCATCATGGTGAGGTTAGGTCAGGAAGAAGCTGGGAAGCAGTTTAAGACGGTCCGGTCCAGGCACGTGCCATATAGAAGCCTCAGCAAAGTAGGGAGAGCTGAGGAAGCAAGTAAAAATGAATGTGTGTCCTACGATGTGCCAACTGTGGATATATTGTGTGAAGTTATCAGTAAAGAAATCGTTCAAGTTACTATGGACTGTGTCTCAGTTACTGGGAGTAGCCTCGAAGAGGGGCCATCACCACTTGGGAAGTGCCCAGGGGGCCCCGAACCTGGATATCAGGATCCTGACAGCGCCGGCGTACAGCCTCCGCTGAGCAGGGACTCACCCGCACTGTAAGGACCCCTGGGGACCAGGACAGCCAGAAAGTATAGGTGCACAGGACCTGAGTGATGAAGTTTAGCAAGCCGGCACGGGACCTACGGTCATGTGACTGCAAGGGGGCGGGGCTTAGCATCCTGCTTTCAGAGAAGACAGAAAACTCAGAATCGGGCAAAACGGAGGTCATTCACAGTATGGACAGCGAGGTACAGGAGGGATAAACAGACGGGAGGTCAGACAAAGCCAAAGGTTATACACAAGAGGGCGACGCGGTACCAAGGGGACGAGCAGAGAGAAGTCGGGTCACAAGCAGAGAGTCATACACGAGAGGTAGCGCAGTACAAGAGGGACAGGCAGAACTCGAAACAGGGACAGAACCGGATCAAAACCAAACAAGCAAGCAAGATATCCGGCACAAGGCACACATACGCACAAGGTCAAATAACTCAGCCGAGGGCAGGAGTATAACTGACACCGGACGTAGGTCAAGAGAGCATTAAATAGCTGCCTTCTGCCAGGGAGAGGCGGAACAATAAACCCCCAGTCTGACCAGGATGGGCCAAAGCGAAACCCCGTCCTGGATCATGACACTGAAGACGCGGGTACGCTGAACTGTGGATTGCAATTTCCTGTGAGGGAAGGATGGGACACTGATGCTTTAGTGTCTCTGGCCACGACTATAGTCCTATAGTCCTGGCAGACCCTTACAAGTGCATAGCCTTTATGAGTCTAAGAGTACCAATACATGACAACCTGAACAGAGTGTATATTCTTTATGTTCATCATGATCATTTTGGTTTACTTAAATTATATATTTTTAAATCCTTTTTGAATTTTACATTATATACAAGCCATTACACAGGAAAAAATGTTTAATTTTTTTCCCTGTAAAATGCAATTTTTCATCGGTTTGGAATATCTTATTGTCAAAGTGTGATACCATTGTTCTCAACCGTGATCTGTGAGTCAGAGATGCTTTCAGGGGTCTTCCCCATGCTGTTCTCCTTCCATTCAGCACTTTCCCCATGCATTTGAACATTTTCCCTGCCCCCCCAGACCTATTTGTAGGGTCTGCCGGAAAAAAGCTTGACTTTCCCATTGACATCCAAAATACTTGTTATTCGAAACGAGAATGCGAGCATTAAGAATTGTTTGGTTTGAGCAACGAGCAGCCGAACATTTTAGTGCTTGTTCATCTCTAATTGTTATGCAATCTCCTGTCTCCTGTTAGTGATTGACAGGTCACTCTTCTTTCGGAGAGCTACCCTCTCCCACCTGAGATTGAGGATCATGCCAGACACTGATCATCCTCTTCATTAGGATACTTGGCGTGAGCATGAGTAGCAGGAATGAAGAAGACAATCAGTGTCTGGCACGATCTGCTATATATGCATATTGCTCCAGACAGTGACAGTCTAAGGCCCCCGTCACACATAGCGACGCACCAGCGATCCCGACAACGATATGACCTTGTCAGGATGGCTGGTGAGTCACTACATGATCGTTGGTGAGCTGCTAAACAGGCAGATCTCAGCAGCGATCAGGACCAGCGACGACGCGGGTAACAAGCGCGCGCGTCACTTAGTTACCCGCTGTGTACCTTAGATACCAGCGTGCTGGTGCAGGGAGCTGGTATCCAAGGTAAACAGTGGGTTTTTAAGCGCCGCATGGCGCTTAGAAACCCGCTGTTTACCTTGGATACCAGCTCCCAGCGCCAGCACGCTGGTATCTAAGGTACACAGCGGGTAACTAAGTGACGCGCGCGCTTAGTTACCCGCGGTTTACCTTGGATACCAGCTCCAGCTCGCTGATAGCTGGTCTCCCGCCTGCCACACGCAGCGATGCGTGCTGGCCAGCGGGAGACCAACGATCCAAAAAATGTCCAGGGCTTTCGAGCACGATCAGCGATACCCGGCGGGGGGGGTGGTCGCTGATAGGTGTCACACACAGCGACATCGCTGCCGAGATCGCTGTTGCGTCACAAAACTTGTGACTCAGCAGCGATCTCGCTAGTGATCTCGCTGTGAGTGATGGGGGCTTTATTCATCAGGATCTTATATGCACAGCTACGGGGAATGATTGAGATGTAGTGCAAGCGCTGATGAGAAAAGTAGGCTACTGAAAGAAGAATGACCTGTCAATCACTAACAGGAGACAGGCGGATGGCATAGAGAAGAGAGGCAGCAGCGCTGAAAGTGTAGAGCCCGAACACTGAACTTGGGGCTTATTTGAATAATACACCAACAATACATTTCTCTAAAACATAAACCCAGATTTCTAAATTAAAAGGTATGCCTGAAAATATATAGCTTTAGTATGAAGGAGAAAAACCTAATGACAGGTTCCCTTTAATACCCTATCTTAAAATAGGCCATTCATTTTAAAAACCTGGTTAACCCCTTTAAAAATTATATATCCTTTTTTTTTACTAATAAGAATAATTGTTATCTTATATTTTCGAAGCATTCAAATAAATGATACTGTGTTACAGGAAAGCTTTAGTGTAATTTGCTTCCCTTCACCTTCATACTGTTGGCAATTCAATAACATAGGTTAATATTTTTCAGGTCATTATATATATTAGTTTTATGTAATATATTCTTAAACAAAAAGTTACATAACCTACGCGCAGGAGAAAGTCATTTCTCGGCAAGACAAGGTCAAAAGAACATAAGACAAATCTTTAAACAAACAGCCGAGGCTTGTAGCTGAAGATCGTTTGCGCTATTATAAAACATATTTATAGCCGCCTCTGGAAACTAGAGTTTTGTCCCAGAGAATGTCAAAATTGTTTTATATGGGTCGGTTAAATTGCCCTTACAATAGCAGCACTTTACTTTATACTTTATAAATAAAGCATCAAATCCTTACTGCGCTAATAATAATGTTTCGGTGAAAATAACAAGCGTCTGCCAATTTAACTCAAGAATTGTGGAAGGTTTCTCTCTAACGTGGATAATGCTTAACCCACGGCTTAAAATCCCATAGAGAACATGTTTTTTATGTTGTTATTTTATGTGGCGGTAATTTGACAGATAGCGGGTTGTCTATAGAGCAGCTGTGCAGGAAAAACACCAAAAGAGAACTCTGTCCTTTCATTCTCTAGATCTTAGCGATATGCCAAATCATCAAACCAAGAGAATGTAACTTTGAAGAGAACCTGTCATCACATTTTACCATTCAAAACCAGCGCCACTTCATTGTTAGGACTTGAAATGATGAGTGGACAGATGGGTGTCTACAAACCATGCGCTTGCTAATGTCAGTGATGTTCCTTTAGTCATCTCTCACAGCATCCGAAATCTGGCGCCTGAGCTAACCATGCCTTTGGCAGAGATATTGCACAGGTGCCAATTTTCAAATCAACAGTGTAGGTGTGAGATTTCGGGGGCTGTGTGGATGACGTACGGGACATCATCCAAATTAATCAGGGCTGCATTTGCAGATATAATGAGGGGCAGAAGCACCATGCATAGTCCAGAGACACCAAATGGACCAGTCAGCACTCATTTGTCATATACTGTATTGTGGGACAAGATCAAAAAGCCTTACAAGGTCTGTGGGGCTGCAGGGCTCCACTGGAGGAGTTGTTAGAAAGTTATTACGAATTCGAACAACTGAAGGGCCCCGGTTTTGACACCGATAGCCCAAAGACAGGTTACCTTCAAGTAGAGATGAGCGACTTTTCCTTTTTTCGGGTCAAGTCGGGTTTCATGAAACACGACTTTCTTAAAAGTCGGGTCGAACGAAATCGGCCGACTATAGGGAAAAGTCAGGGTCTGACTGAAACACGAAACCCAATGCAAGTCAATGGGGAAGCAAAGTCGGCAGGGAGTGGAGGACAGTAAACACACCTACAGTGCCCATTTCAATGCCAACAACATCAATTCTTATTACTTAAGCTTGGCAACCTTAATTTACTTTATAATAATAGTTACGCATTGAAAACTGGGGGCTATTTGGCTCAAGTTGTGGGGGGGTAGGTGTTATGAATGAGTCACCGTAGGAGGCAAAAACAGAAATGCTAGCTAAGTCCAGAAAACCAGAGAAGTTGGCAGCTATCGGATTGCAGACCCCTGAACCTATCAACACAACTAGCAGTAGCCGTGGGGGGTTCCTACGATGACCTAGACCCCTTGATCACAGCCTGAGAACTGCCTAGCCTAAAGACAGAAAGGGAAATCTAAACTGCCCCAGAGCAGACCCCAAAGCAAAAGGCAGCCCCCAACATATAATGACGGTGAGGCAAGAAGAAAGAACACTAACACAGACAGAAAGATAGACTGAGCAAAGACGGGGCCCAAGTTAACTAGATAGGAAAGGACAGGAAGGCTGCTGTCTGCAATCCGTGAAAAACCCTACAAAAATAAGAGCCAACAAACTGACAGTGAAAAAAGGCCCTGAAGACGCTAAGCTTCAAAAAGCTATGTCAGTACTCAGGAATATTCTGAAGACAGAGCAAAAGGCAAAAGGAGATTCAACTCACCCCAGCAGGGAATGGCAGAATCCAGAAAAGCAAGGCAAACAAAAAACAAAACACAAATGCTAACAGGCAAAGCAGAAAACTTAGCTTTAGAGGAGCAGGAATCAGACTGGTCTCAAAGAAGTCCACAGAGAAATCACCCGCAGGGCAGAAGGGCGTCGGCAGCCTTATATCCAGTCCGTGACTCCATTCAGCCAGTCATCATCATTAGGCTCAGGTGCCTGATAATCATGCTCATTACCTTCCTTTACCAGAATAGGGAGTTCACCAGACCTCATGTTACCTTCAACCAATACAGGGTCCGGAGGTGCCACCCCAGGAACAACTGGTTCAACAAACCTCTTCAACAAGGACTTATGGAACACATTATGGATCTTAAATGTGACAGGAAGAGCCAAACGAAAAGAGACCGGATTAATAATCTCCAAAATCTTGTAAGGTCCAATAAATCTAGGCTTAAACTTAGGAGAAGCCACCTTCATAGCAATATTTTTTGATGATAACCACACCATATCACCAATCTTAAACTGGGGACCAATGGTCCTATGTCGATTGGAAAACCGCTGGGCCTTTTCCTGGGAGAGAGATAACTTATCCACCACTTGGTCCCAGATCTGGTGCATTCTCTCCACCACAGTGTCAACACCTGGGCAGGCAGAAGGCTCGACCTGCTCTGAAGAAAATCGAGGATGAAACCCAAAGTTACAAAAAAAAGGTGACATCAAAGTGGCAGAACTAGCTCTATTATTTAAAGCAAATTCAGCCAAGGGCAAAAATGAAACCCAATCATCCTGATCAGCGGAAATAAAATATCTCAAATACGACTCCAAGGTCTGGTTTGTTCTCTCTGTCTGCCCATTGGTCTGAGGGTGAAAAGCAGAGGAGAAGAACAACTGAATTCCCAGCTTGGAACAGAAAGTCCTCCAAAATCTAGGCACAAACTGAACTCCTCTGTCAGATACAATGTTCTCAGGAATCCCGTGCAAGCGAACCACCTGTTGCAAAAACAGGGGCACCAACTCAGAGGAAGATGGCAACTTAGGGAGTGGTACAAGATGAACCATCTTAGAGAACCTATCACAAATCACCCAAATAACAGTCATTCTTTGAGAGACCGGCATATCAGAGATGAAATCCATTGAAATATGGGTCCATGGCCTCCTGGGGACCGGCAAAGGCATCAACAACCCACTAGAGCGAGAACAAGATTTAGACCGGGAGCAAGTCCCACAGGACTGCACAAAATTCCTGACATCATGAGACAAGGTGGGCCACCAAAAAGAGTGACTCACCAGATCTCTAGTACCAAAAATACCTGGATGACCAGCCAATGCAGAGCAATGAACCTCAGACATCACTCTCTTCTTCCACTGACAGGAACATACAACTTTCCACTGGGACAACGCCCAGGTTTGTCATCCTGGAACTCTTGCAGAGCAAGTCTCAAATCGGGCGAGATGGCAGAAAGAACTACCCCTTCGCCTAAGATGGTAACAGGCTTGGTCACCACAGGAGAATCAGCAAAGAAGCTCCTAGAGAGGGCGTCTGCCTTGACATTCTTAGTTCCAGGAAGAAAAGAGACCACAAAATCAAAACGTGTAAAGAACAATGCCCACCTAGCCTGTCTAGGGTTCAAGCGTTTAGCCGACTCTAGGTAAATCAAATTCTTGTGGTCAGTGAGGACCACAACTTGATGTTTAGCTCCCTCCAACCAATGTCTCCACTCCTCAAATGCCCATTTCATGGCCAACAGTTCCCGATTCCCCACATCATGGTTACGTTCAGATGGAGAGAACTTTCGGGAAAAGAAAGCACAGGGATTCATTTTAGATGTTACAGGATCCTTTTGGGACAAAACAGCTCCTGCACCAATCTCAGAAGCATCCACCTCTACCTGGAACGGGAGTGAGACATCAGGTTGCCGCAAAACCGGGGCGGAGGTAAATCTTCGCTTCAGCTCCTGAAAGGAAGCAACAGCCTCCGGAGACCAATTCAACACATCAGCACCCTTCTTAGTCAGATCAGTCAATGGCTTGGCAATACTAGAAAATTTTGCTATAAATTTCCGATAAAAATTAGCAAAACCCCAAAACTTCTGGAGGGCCTTCAAAGAAGTGGGCTGAACCCAATCATAAATGGCCTGTACCTTGGCCGGGTCCATTTCAATAGTTGACGGAGACAAAATAAATCCCAAAAATGAAATCCTCTGTACTCCAAAAAGGCATTTAGATCCTTTGACATACAGGGAATTCTCCATCAAGATCCGGAACACAGTCCGAATATGTTCCACATGAGAATCCCAATCCTTGGAGAAGATCAAAATATCATCCAGATAGATAATCAAAAATTTATGGACAAAGTCTCGGAAAATATCGTTCATGAAGCACTGGAAGACAGAAGGGGCATTAGTGAGCCCAAAAGGCATCACCAGGAACTCAAAATGTCCCTCCGGAGTATTAAACGCCATCTTCCATTCATCCCCCTGCTTAATGCGGATAAGATTATACGCCCCCCTGAGGTCAAGCTTGGTAAACCAGCAAGCACCTCTAACTCTAGAGAATAGATCCGAAATCAGGGGTAACGGATACTGATATTTAATAGTAATTTTATTGAGGGCACGATAATCAATACAAGGCCTTAAAGAACCATCCTTTTTGGCCACAAAAAAAAAACCGGCACCTAAGGGTGAAGAGGATGGTCTAATATGACCCTTCTCCAACGCCTCCTTAATATAGGATCGCATAGCCTCGTGCTCGGGTACAGATAAATTGAAGAGCCGACCCTTGGGAAATTTAGACCCCGGGCTCAGTTCAATTGCACAGTCATAACTCCTATGAGGAGGCAAAGATGCAGACTCATTCTCACTAAATACATCATAAAAGTCCGCCAAATAGTCAGGAATATCATACGACTGAGGAGAGGTGGAAAAAACCGGAGCCTCACTAAAGGCACACCGACAACCCCAACTCACCACAGACACAGATTTCCAATCCAAAACTGGATTATGAATTTGCAACCAGGGAAACCCCAGACCAGCGGCATCATGCAGACCATACAACACCAAAAATCTGCAATTTTCTTGATGGTCTGGGGCGACCCGCATGACCACCTGGGTCCAAAACTGAGGTTTATTTTTCGCCAAAGGAGTAGCATCAATCCCCCTTAAAGGGATAGGCGTCTGCAGAGGTGTCATCGGAAATCCACAACGTTTGGCAAAATCCAAGTCCATTAGGTTTAGCGCTGCTCCTGAATCCACAAAAGCCTTGGCGGAAAATGCGGACAGGGAGCAGATCAGAGTAATTGCCTGAAGAAACTTAGGTTGAACACCACCAACAGAAAATGTGTGTGCAAAGCGTTTCTCTCGTTTAGGACAAACAGAAATAATATGCGAGGCATCTCCACAGAAAAAACACAGCTTATTACGCCTTCTGAACTCCTGACGTTGCGCCCTAGACTAAACTCTATCACATTGCATAGGTTCAGACGTCTGTTCAACCGGTGGAAACACCTCTCGTGCAATCCTGCGTTCACGTAAACGCCGATCAACCTGAATGGCTAATGACATAGAATCGTCCAGACCAGAGGGAACAGGAAATCCCACCATAGTATCTTTTACGGCTTCTGACAAACCCTTCCGAAAGAGAGCAGCCAAGGCATTATCATTCCAGGTAGTAAGGACCGCCCACTTTCGGAACTTTTGACAGTACAACTCTGCAGAATCTCGACCCTGGTTCAATGCCAACAGGGTCTTTTCAGCCTGATCAATAGCATTAGGTTCGTCATACAACAACCCCAAGGCTTGAAAGAATGCGTTCACATTATTCAGAATAGGATCATCTGGTTTCAAAGAAAACGCCCAATCCTGGGGATCGCCAAGCAGCAAAGAGATGACAATTTTAACCTGCTGCGCGGAGCTCCCTGACGAGTTAGGCTTCAAGGCAAAAAATAATTTACAATTATTTTTGAAACTCAAAAATTTAGATCGATCCCCAAAAAATACATCAGGTGTAGGGATCTTTGGTTCAACAGCATGCGAACGAGCAAGGTAGGCGGAAATTCCCCGCACTTCCGCAGCAAGCTGCTCCACATGATCAGACAATTGCTTTATCTCCATTGAGAGAAAAAAAAAATTCCCCCTACGGCCTCAGAGATATAGAGGAAAGAATATACACACTTTTTTTTTAACACAATTCTTTCCTGCTATTGAGTACCCTAGGATCTGCGGTATGGCGGGTGATTCTGTTATGAATGAGTCACCGTAGGGGGCAAAAACAGAAATGCTAGCTAAGTCCAGAAAACCAGAGAAGTTGGCAGCTATCGGATTGCAGACCCCTGAACCTATCAACACAACTAGCAGTAGCCGTGGGGGGTTCCTACGATGACCTAGACCCCTCGATCACAGCCGGAGAACTGCCTAGCCTAAAGACAGAAAGGGAAATCTAAACTGCCCCAGAGCAGACCCCAAAGCAAAAGGCAGCCCCCAACATATAATGAAGGTGAGGCAAGAAGAAAGAACACTAACACAGACAGAAAGATAGACTGAGCAAAGACGGGGCCCAAGCTAACTAGAAAGGAAAGGACAGGAAGGCTTGCTGTCTGCAATCCGTGAAAAACCCTACAAAAATAAGAGCCAACAAACTGACAGTGAAAAAAGGCCCTGAAGACGCTAAGCTTCAAAAAGCTATGTCAGTACTCAGGAATTTTCTGAAGACAGAGCAACAGGCAAAAGGAGATTCAGCTCACCCCAGCAGGGAATGGCAGAATCCAGAAAAGCAAGGCAAACAAAAAACAAAACACAAATGCTAACAGGCAAAGCAGAAAACTTAGCTTTAGAGGAGCAGGAATCAGACTGGTCTCAAAGAAGTCCACAGAGAAATCACCCGCAGGGCAGAAGGGCGTTGGCAGCCTTATATCCAGTCCGTGACTCCACTCAGCCAGTCATCATCATTAGGCTCAGGTGCCTGATAATCAGGCTCATTACCTTCCTTTACCAGAATAGGGAGTTCACCAGACCTCAGTGATGAAGGGGAAAATGAACTCACAACAGGTAGGGCTGGCGGCAGGTTTTTCGTGTGCCCTGGGCCAAAGAGTGGCAGTGCGCCCTTTTAACACATACCACAATTCATAATGCTCCGATACGGCACAGAAATATAGGTATAGTACAATGACAAATACTTCACTGTTTACATGACATGACTGATATCTATTTTAAATTCTACAATAGCGCAAAAAAACGGACAGTATATTACTCCATACAGTATTATGGCCACCACCTAGTGCGCCATACAGAATAATGAGCCCCATATATTTCTCCATACAGAATAATTGGTCCCATATAATGTTCCATACAGTATATGATGAGCTCCACATAATGCTGCAGTATATGATGGTCTCCATGGATGATGCTCCACTGTCTTATGTTTCCAAATAATGCTCCATCGAGTCCATATATAATGGGCCTCATGTCTAATGATCCAGTGTATAATGGGCCCCGTAAATGCTGCTCCAGTGTCTGATGTCCCCCATTTGGAATGCTCCAGTATATGTTGGTCCCCATGGACGATGCTCCAGTGTGTTATGGGCCCAAATTATGCTCCATATATAATGGGCCCCATTTCTAATGCCCCAGTGTATAATGGGGACCGTAAATGCTGCTCCAGTGTCTGATGTCCCCCATTTGGAATGCTCCAGTATATGATGGGCCAAATGGATGATGCTCCAGTATATGATGGGCCCCATATATCATTCTCCAGTGTATATTGCTCCCTAAAAAATGCTCCCGACATTTAAAAAAATTAAATACCTCTCCTCGCTGGGCGCTGCTCTACTCTGGACTCCTCAGCATTGCCATTTTAAAGCTCACTGCACTTGTACTATTTTGGTACAGGGCATACAGCCGTGATGTCATCGCGCTATGTAACCTGAATGTCACTGTCAGTTAAGGCGGAAGACGTCACGACGGTGAAGCAGGGAGAGGTAAGTATTGCAAGCCCTGAGCAAGTATGGGGGGCCCACTCGTGTGCGACAGCACTGGCACAGGGCCCCTCATAGTACGATGGTATGTCTGACATCGAGAGGGCCCTCCCACCGGCAGAGACACTTTTGCGTACTATGAGGGGCCCTGTGCCACTGCCGTCGCCCACGAGTAGGACTCCCCCACCTGCTCAGGGAACTGGCACTTTCATCTGCACCTTCCTCTGTGTCACCGTGTAAGGTGGTATAGTATGCGGGAAGGGGCACCTGAGTTTCATCAGTGTCACATTCTGGCTCTGAAGAGTGCGAGGGGAATGTAGTACTGTGGGTCAATGTACCAGCAGAATCATCTAGCAGTGGCTGTGCATCAGTGCACTCCATCTCCGATTCATGTTGGACTGGGGAATTCAGAATTTCACTTGATAACACAGGCATGGCCTGTGAAAAGAGCTCCATGGAGTAATCTGAAGTGTGGGCTGCCACATCCTTCACTTTTAGCGTGGGTGAAGGAGACAAGGAATGGGGTGGTTCTTGACCAGAAGCCTGCACTGACGACTCAGTGCTTGCATTTTTTTAAACTTCAGAAGAGGAGGCGATAGAGCTGGAGGCTTTTTCGGCAATGTAAGGCAAAACCAGTTCCTGATGCTCCGGCTTTAAAAGCAGTTTATCTACTCTCAGAAAAGGGAGCCTTAAAGGCCTTCTTGTGCCAGCTGATGACGCAGGCTCAACACCTCCAGCCTTAGCTGCTATTGTGCTTTTGGCACTACCAGCAGATGCACCACCACCATCAGTACCAGCTGGCCCCCCCCCACACACCCACGTCCATGGCCTCTTCCACCATACGTAATAATTTTTGTGAAAATGGACTCAAAATACCAGCAGATATATGGTACTGTTTCAGAAGCAGACAGCTCTATACAGTCTAGGGATAATTGTAAATCTCCGTATATATTTCATGAGTCAGACACAGATGGTCACAGGCTGAGTATGGATTAGACAATAATAGTAAAATTTCCAGAAGGGTACAGTATGACTAGATACAAGGTATATATAGTATACTTTAAACATACTGAATCTCTGTATACATTTCAGGAGGCAAACACAGACACTCTCAGGCCCAGTATGGATCCAACAACAATATAGAAAGTTGAGAAAGGGTACTATGGTGCCCCTGAGGGTACGGTCGCCACAGAGGTACTGCACCTCATCCAAAGGTGTGGTATCCCACCCTCAGGTAAGAAGGGATCACCACTCAGGACTCCTAACCCTGCACTCAGCACACACCCTAGTTAGTCAGTGCTTTCTGGGTGTACCCGGCGGGAGGATGGCCTCATCCCAGACTGACTAGGAAAGGGTGTTGGGGGTTAGTGTGGAAGGTAGGTACAGTGGGAGGAGCTTAGGTAGTGGAGTGATTGTGGGCATCCAGAGAGAGCAAGCTGACAGTTGATGGGTGGAGCTAGTGTGAGGTAAATGGATCTATCTAGAGAGTTGTCAGTCGGTGACAGGACAGAGTAAGAGCAGGATTGCTGTGAGAGGGCTAAGTGTCAGAGAAGACAGAAAAATCTTGTCCAAGCTCGTAGACTGGAAGGAAGTGGTCCTTGGGGCACGGGAAGTGCAATAAGCCACCTGTGAAGCCTGTTTCTGGAGAAGGAAGGACCAGGCCTCATTGGGGAAGGTGGCTCCTGAAGGTAGTGGAGAAATACAGGGCTCAGCTAGAAAGACGGAGGCTGAGGTAACTTTAAGTGCCTCAGTCGCAGCCGCATTCAATACTGAAAAAGGCAGCAGTTGGAATAAAGGACCCCAGAGCTTGACCCACGTCGCCCGGTGTGATCTATGGTGTCACGTCGCCTCTGCATACTCACCCGGCCTCCGTTCCCACGCCGCCGCCCCCCGCCGCCCGACAGCCACGGCGGTCCCTTCTTACAGGCTCACGGCCGACGGGGTCTCTGCATGCAATGCGCATGCGCCATAGACCGTGGCCACGCCTTCCTCCTGTTACTTGTGCTCTGGCAATGCCCTGACCCGGAAGCACCTACGGACCAATGGCAGACCTGACAGGGCTATATTAGGCCATTCCTCCCTGAGGGAGTTGCCTGATCATTGTGTTTGCTAGCACACTGGGCCCTGCTTCCTCGTGTGCTCTCTGCAGTCTCGCAGTCCTGTCTTCGGTGATTCCTGCAGTAGCCTCGCGGTCCTGCCTTCCGTGGTCCCTGCAGTAGCTCCGTAGTCCGGTGCTCCGTGGGTCCCGCTATCCACACTCCAGCCCGTCAGTCCTACTCCAGTCATGCCTCTGGCGTTCCTGCTCCATCCTGCTATCCACACTCCAGCTCATCAGTCCTACTCCAGTCCTGCCTCCGGTGTTCCTGCTCCATCCTGCTATCCACACTCCAGTCCTACTCCAGTCCTGCCTCCGCTGTTACTGTTCCATCCTGCTATCCATACTCCAGTCCTTCAGTCCTACTCCAGTCCTACCTCCGGTGTTCCCGCTCCATCCCGCTATCCACACTCCAGTCCTACAGTCCAACTCCAGTCCTGCCTCCCGTGTTCCTGCTCCGACCTGTTGTCTATGCTCCAGTCCTGCAGTCCTACTCTGGTCCAGTCTCCAGTGATCCCGCTCTGTTGTCTACGCTTCAGTCTTGCACTCCTACTCCAGTCCGTCCTGAGCCGCCCCTCTCGGTATCGGCTATCGTGGTACCCGAACCCCTGGGCCTGCTCCTAACGATCCCTGTATAGGGGTCGGCTCCACCTGGCAGCTTGCCAGGGGCTCCTCGGTGCCACGGTCCAGAGGGTCCACTCCTGGAGTTTTGTCTCCTGACCAGCCGTGGTAACAGTACGATCAGGCCATGGACTCCGCCGGTACTACTGCTGCTACCCAAAAGGAGTTGCTCTTTTTGCGGGAGAATCATGGACGCATCATGTCCGTAATGAAGTCTATGGACATCCGTTTGTCGGCCCTGCAAGTGGCTGATCCTGGAAATGCCACTCAACTGGCCAGTCTTCAACAGGAGCTGGGTCAGCAACGAGATACTCAAGCCCATATTCTGAGTTACATGGCCTCCTTTGATAGCCGCTTGTCAGTCCACCAGTCTGCCACCGCGATCCCGACTCCTCCCCCCGTGTCTACAGTTCTCCCGGCGCCCCGCCTCGAAAAGCCGCCGCGGTTTACTGGTCATCCCAAACTCTGCAGGGGGTTCTTAAATCAGTATAGCCTCCATTTTGAATGGTTGCCTCAGCAATATCCCTCTGACCGGGCCAAAGTGGCCTTTATTATGTCCCATCTGGAGGGAGAGTCCCTGTCTTGGCTGAATCCCCTCTGGGAAGGTGACGATCCCGTTGACTCGAGTCTTCCGGTCTTCTTGGATACTTTTCGCAGGGTTTTCGATGAGCCGGGTCGGTTTGCTTCTCTCATCGAGTCTCTTTTTAACCTACATCAGGGTTCTCTCACGGTCGGGCACTACGCGATCCGCTTTCGCACTCTCGCCTCTGAGCTCGGCTGGAACAACGCGGCTTTGGTAGGGGCATTCTGGTGCGGTCTTTCGAGCAGAATAAAGGATGAACTCGCGGGTCGGGATACCCCGACCTCCTTAGAGGACCTTATCTCGCTGGCCACCCGCATTGACCTACGCTTCCAGGAGCGTGCCCGGGAGTCAGCGAGACAGGAGGTCCACCAGGCCAGCGTCCTTTTTCGCCCAGTCTGTCAGTCCCCGTCCTGCTGGGTCCTCGTCTCCCTCCTCGGTCGAATCCATGCAGGTAGATCGCCTCAAGTTGGCCGAGTTGCATCAGAGAGAGAGGCGGGCACAAGGTCTATGCCTCTATTGCGGAGGCTCGTCACACTTTGTCCATACCTGTCCTGAGAAACAGGGAAACTCCTCCACCTAGGTCAGGTAAGAGAGGCCTCCCTAGGTGCTACTGATTTCTCTCAACCTCTTACTATATCTGTTATTTTGGTTTCAGGGGAGAGACGTGGATCCGAGGTGGCCTATGTGGATTCGGTCTCGGCAGGTAACTTCATCCGGTGTGAAGAGGTGGACAAATACCAGATTCCTGTGGTTACCCTATGTAATCCTCGCCTGATTGCCGCAGTAGATGGCAAACCGCTACAGGAGACCGTCACCTTGGTCACTGAGGAAGTGGAGTTGCAAGTCGGAGCCTTACATCGAAAGAAGATAGCCTTTTACATTCTGCCCAAGCTCTCCCATGCGATTCAACTCGGTCTTCCATGGTTAAGGACTCATCAGCCTGCTCTCGATTGGTCTTAAGGGGAGATACTCCGCTGGGGGTACCCGTGCCAAGCTCGCTGTCTGACTCCTGTCCGTCTTGCGGACGCTTCTCGGTCACCTCCAGACCTTCCGGGCCTTCCTTCAGCCTACAGTTCCTACGCGGATGTCTTTGATATGAAGGAAGCTGAGGTTCTTCCTCCACACCGGCCTTTTGACTGCCCAATTGAACTACTCCCCGGTTCAACCCCCCCAAGGGGCAGAATCTACCCTCTGTCTCCCGCATAGACCGTAGCCATGTCCGAGTACTTCCGGGAGAACCTCGCCAAAGGCTTTATACGGAAATCCTCCTCACCCGCGGGAGCCAGGTTTTTCTTCGTCAAGAAAAAGGACGGATCTCTACGGCCGTGCATTAACTATAGGGGTTTGAACGACATTACCATCAAGAACAGGTACCCCCTTCCACTCATTCCGGAGCCATTTGACTGCCTCAGAGGGGCTCTGGTCTTCTCCAAGCTAGACCTCAGGGGAGCCTATAATCTGGTAAGTATCCGCGCCGGTGATGAGTGGAAGACGGCTTTCAACACTCGAGACGGCCATTACGAGTACCTGGTCATGCCCTTTGGTCTCTGCAATGCTCCTGCGGTGTTTCAAGAGTTCATCAACGAGATCTTCCGGGACCTCTTGCACTCCTGTGTGGTCGTGTACTTGGACAACATCCTCGTCTTCTCTCCGGATCTCTCGTCCCACAGAAAGAGTGTCCGTCTGGTGTTACAGCGTCTTCGGGAGAATCGCCTGTAAGCTAAGATAGAGAAATGTCTCTTTGAACAGACCTCTCTGCTGCATCTGGGATACATTATCTCCAACGCTGGATTAAGGATGGATCCCGAAAAGTTAACTGCCATTCTCAAATGGCCTCGCCCCGTCGGAGTAAGGTTGATACAACGGTTTCTCGGATTCGCCAATTACCGGCAATTCATCTCTCACTTTTCTGCAATAACCAGACCGATTTCTGCTCTCACCCGTGAAGGGACTACTCCCAATGATTGGACTCCTGAGGCCTAGGAGGCCTTTCAGACCCTAAAACAGGCTTTCTCCACGGCCCCGATGCTGCATCTTCCCGAGAGCAACCGACCTTTTGTACTCGAAGTGGACGCTTCCTCGACAGGTGCCGGGGCAGTATTGTCCCAGAGATCGGCCTCCGGTCGTCTGCACCCCTGTGGCTTCTTCTCTAGGGCCTTCTCTCTATCCGAGTGTAACTACTCGATCGGCGACCGGGAACTCCTGGCCATAAAGTTGGCCTTAGAAGAGTGGCGTCATCTCCTGGAGGGGGCTGTCCATCCCTTTGTAATCTTCTCAGATCACAAGAATCTGGCCTATCTCCAGTCTGCCCAGAGACTCAACCCTCGTCAGGCCAGATGGTCCTTATTTTTTGCCCGATTTGACTTCGAGCTCCGTTTTTGTCCCGGCAACAAGAATACCAAAGCCGACGCTCTGTCCAGGGTCTTCCAGTCACACGAAGCAGTGGAGGAACCTTCGCATATCATTGACCCCACTAGGATCATCACAGTGGCTCCAGTGAACTGGCTTCCTCCACCTCCTGGCAAGACTCTTGTGCCTGAGGACCTCAAGTTAAAGTTCCTTCTATGGGGGCACTCCTCCAAACTGGCCGGCCATGCCGGAACTAAGAAGATCATTGCCCATATCACCTGTCACTACTGGTGGCCCACGCTTCGCCAAGATGTGCTTGATTTCGTGTCCTCTTGTCCCTCCTGTGCAAAAAACAAAGTGCCACGACGACCTCCGTCCGGCTTGTTGCTGCCGTTGCCCATTCCTGCGGTTCCTTGGGAGAACATTGCCATGGATTTCATCACCGACCTACCCCGTTCTTCTGGGTGTACTGTCATCTTGGTGGTTTCTCCAAGATGGCCCACTTCGTCCCTCTGCCCGGTCTCCCCTCGGCTCCTGAGTTCGCCAAACTTTTCATCCATCAGATCTTCAGACTCCATGGACAACCTCAACGCATTGTGTCTGACCGAGGGGTTCAGTTCACCTCCAAGTTCTGGCGGGCACTTTGTAAGCTCCTGAACGTTTCCCTCGACTTCTCCTCTGCCTACCATCCTCAGTCCAACGGGCAGGTGGAGCGTACCAACCAGACATTGACTGGGTACCTACGTCATTTCTCCAACGCCCACCAGAACGACTGGGTTGACTTACTCCCCTGGGCAGAGTTTGCCTATAACAACCATGCTGGTGAGTCCTCGGCCAAGTCTCCGTTTTTCATTGTGTTTGGCAGACATCCTGGTGTTCCCCTTCCAATAAACCCTGCCTCCGAGGTACCCGCGGCCAACTGCTTGTCCTCTGAATTTTCCAAGATCTAGGCTGAGATCAACATGTCACTCAAGAGGGCCGCTGATCGGATGAAGAATTATGCCGACAAGAAGAGATTGGATTCCCCACCGTATCGTATCGGGGACAAACTCTGGCTCTCGTCCAAATTTATCCGGTTGAAACTGCCTTCTTACAAGTTGGGTCCTCGCTACATCGGTCCGTTTGAAATTCTTAGACATATCAACGAAGTCGCCTACAAATTGAGGTTGCCTGCTTCGCTCCGGGTTCCCAACACCTTCCTCGGCTCTCTCCTGAAACCTGTGGCACTGAATCGCTTTCATTCCGTGTCTGATCTTGGTTCTCAGCCGGCTGGTGCCGATGATGTCTTTGAGGTGGAAGACATCGTCGCCATGAAGGTTAGAGGTAGGACTCTTTTTCTTATTGACTGGAAGGGTTTTGGTCCTGAAGAGAGATCCTGGGAACCTCGGGAGAATATCAATGCTCCCCGTATCCTCAAGAGTTTTGCTAATCTCAGGGGAGGGCAGCTTAAGGGAGGGGGTACTGTCACACCGCCTCCGCATACTCACCTGGCCTCCACTCCCACGCCGCAACCCCCCGCCGCCCAACAGCCACGGCGGTCCCTTCTGACAGGCTCGCGGCCGACGGGGTCTCTGCATGCAATGCACATGCGCCATAGGCCGCGGCTTCCTCCTGTTACTTGTGCTCCGGCAATGCCCTGACCCGGAAGCACCTACGGAGCAATGGCAGACCTGACAGGGCTATATTAGGCCGTTCCACCCAGAGGGAGGTGCCTGATCGTTGTGTTTGCTAGCACACTGGGCCCTGCTTCCTCGTGTGCTCTCTGCAGTCTCGCAGTCCTGCCTTTGGTGATTCCTGCAGTAGCCTCGCGGTCCTGCCTTCCGTGGTCCCTGCAGTAGCTCCGCAGTCCGGTGCTCCGTGGGTCCAGCTATCCACACTCCAGCCCGTCAGTCCTACTCCAGTCATGCCTCCGGCGTTCCTGCTCCATCCTGCTATCCACACTATAGCCCGTCAGTCCTTCTCCAGTCCTGCCTCCGGTGTTCCTGTTCCATCCTGCTATCCACACTCCAGTCCTTCAGTCCTACCTCCGGTGTTCCCGCTCTATCCCGCTATCCACACTCCAGTCCTACAGTCCTACTCCAGTCCTGTCACCAGTGATCTCACTCTGTTGTCTCTGTTGGCTATCGTGGTACCTGAACTCCTGGGACTGCTCCTAACGATCCCTTATAGGGGTCGGCTCCACCTGGCAGCTCGCCCAGGGCCCCTCGGTGCCACGGTCTAGAGGGTCCACTCCTGGAGTTTTGTCTCCTGACCAGCCGTGGTAACATATGGCTGCCAGCTTGGGACACTGTTTGCGAAGGCTCACAGCAAGAAGGAAGGGAGAGATCAGCGCAGAGACACGGCCTAGAAAGGATACACAAGGAGTCTTGAACAGGTGTTCCTGATCTACCATGGCGTTTTCCGGACACTTCCCTCAGATGACACAATACCAATCGGGTCATCTGGTGCACAAAACTTTTGAGGAAAAACTCAGAAAAAGCACCCGTGTGGCCTTGGTGTCTTTTACAACTCGCCTGCTACACACGCTACACTCACCATCACCGTCAATGGCTCACAAACACGATGTCAACTGCCCTGGGATACAGCTCTGCCCGTGGAGAGCTTCATCATCTTGTCTGCTTTAACACCGGCACAGAGGATCTACATTGCAGCGTCGGCTACCCTAGCCGAGTACCACGCGTGGCGTCACGATCCCCCTTTTCCAAATTAATTATCATACCATCTTCCCCCTCATCTGAACTGTCATCTTCTTTATTGGACACCCAGGGCCACGGACCGTGTCCCAATCACCACCGAGACATACTTCCCCCTTAAAAGAGCCGGAAAGGCCCAGTACTGAGTAACCCCCGGCCCTGCATGGCGTTTCATTTTAACACCAGATAACAGGGATATATTGTATAGTTTCAACATTATAAATCTACGTATATATTTGAGGAGGCAGACACAAACGCTGTCATGGCCAGTATGGATTCGACAACAAACTAAAAAAGGAGAAAAAGGGTACAGTATCACCAGATCCAAGGTATATATAGTATAGTTTCAACATTCAAAATCTCCGTATTTATTTCAGGAGGTAGACACAGACGCTCTGAGGCCCAGTATGGATTACACAACAATATAAAAAGCAGTAAAAGGGGAATGGATCCCAAGCGTACTGCTGTATACAGTGTTGTGGTCATTCGGCGATCTACATATATAATTCAAGAGTAATACACAGCCTCTCACAGGCTCAGTATGGATCACACCATAATATAAAAAGATCTACAAGAAATAATCACACATGTGGGCCAATGTTCAAGGTGTCAATGATGCAATTTGAGTGGTGCGTGGAGGATGAATTTCAGGCACAAAGGGTACTGGATCAACAGATACAAGGTATATATAGTATACTTAAAATACACAAATATCTCCGTATGTATTTCAGGAGGCAGACACATATGCTCACACGCTCAGTATGGATTTGACAATAATGTAACAAGTTGAAAAAGGGTACAGTATGACCATATACAAGGTATATACCGTATATACTCGAGTATAAGCCGACCCGAGTATAAGCCGACCCCCCTAATTTTGCCACAAAAAACTGGGAGAACTTATTGACTCGAGTATAAGCCTAGGGTGGGAAATGCTCCATAGATTCCCCCATATGGTGTCCCCATAAGAAGCTCCATAGATTGTTCCCCCATATGCTGCCCCCATAAGAAGCTCCATAGATTGTTCCTCCATATGCTGCCCCCATAAGAAGCTCCATAGATTGTTCCCCCATATGCTGACCCCAGAAGAAGCTCCAGATTATTCCCCCATATGCTGCCCCCATAAGAAGCTCCATAGATTGTTCCCCCATATGCTGACCCCAGAAGAAGCTCCATAGATTGTTCCCCCATATGCTGCCCCCATGCTGCTGCTGCTGCATGTAAAAATAAAAAAAAGACATACTCACCTCTCCGTCGCTGGGTGTCAGGTGCCAGTGTCACTGCTGGCACCTGAGATACTCACGTGTCCTGCGTCTATGGCTGCTTGCTGCTGTCTGTCATCGGTCAGTGACTTCAGACAGCAGGGGGCACGGCGCGCACTAACCACGTCACCGCGCCCTCTGCTGTCTGAAGTCACTGACCGATGACAGACAGCAGCAAGCAGCCATGGACGCAGGACAGGTGAGTATCGCTATACTTACCCGTCCTGACACTGTGTCTTGAGCCCCCAGCTTCTCCGCGTTCTCTCTTCCTGCCTTCAGCGGTCACGTGGTGCCGCTCATTAAAACTCATGAATATGCGCATATTCATGAGTTTTAATGAGCGGCACCACGTGACCGCTGAAGGCAGGAAGAGAGAGCACGGGGAGAAGCTGGGGGCTCAAGACACAGCGTCAGGACGGGTAAGTATGACCTGACACCCCCGCCCCCCCTCCCCCTCCGACCCCCTTTGTATATAACTCGAATATAAGATGAGAGGGGGACTTTCAGCCCAATTTTTTGGGCTGAAAATCTCGGCTTATATTCGAGTATATACGGTAGTATAGTTTAAACATTCTAAATCTCCGTAGACATTTCATGAGGCAGACACAGACGCTATCAGTCCCAGTATGCATTAGCCAAGAATATAAAAAGTATATAAAGGTTACTGTATCACCAGATACAAGGTACATATAGTATTATTTAAACATTGTAAATCTCCCTATTTATTTCAGGAGGCAGACACAGACGCTCTCAGGGTCAGTATGGATTACACAATATAAAAAGCAGTAAAAGGGTAATGGATCAGAAGCATACAGCTGTATACAGTGTAGGGGGCATTGTAAATCTCAGTATATATTTCCAGAGTCAGAAACAGACTCTCACTGGCTCAGTATGGATTCCACCCGAATATAAAAAGAGAAAAAAGGGAAATGTATTAGAA
Source organism: Dendrobates tinctorius (assembly GCF_039654945.1). Classification (NCBI taxonomy): domain Eukaryota; kingdom Metazoa; phylum Chordata; class Amphibia; order Anura; family Dendrobatidae; genus Dendrobates; species Dendrobates tinctorius. Next base: position 21,954,589 of record NW_027361743.1, on the reverse strand, counting down.
ACGTACACCAGTATAGTGTTGGAGTACTTTGAAATCTTCGTTTATATTTCAGTGTCAGTCAGCCAGTCCGGACTGTCCGCTAGAGGAAGGTAGATGGATAAAAGTACAGACGTAAAGTCGAGTGATTTTAGATGTTTTGGAATTAGTAATCATGGGAAACCTCCTGGGAGAATTCGCAGAGGCGAAGCTGACCCTCAATAACTTTAACTGTGGATACAGCTAAAATGGAAATTAGTGAAGGGTTGCTGTATTGCAGTAGCGTCGATCCCATCACCGTAACTCTTCTCCATCAAATTGTGATCACAGGGAGAGCTGTAGACATGGTCCTCACTGCCTATCATGATCTGTCTGGTCACTTTGGAGTGCAAAACACACAAGCCACAGGTCATAGGGGATTCTATTGGATTGGCATGAGGAGACATTGAAAAATGGTGGCAGGAATGTCACACGTCTGTGACTATGAAAAATGTGAAATGTGATCATAAAGCACCACTGCATCCGATTGGGAGTTGACATCCATTACAAATGGTAGCCATTGGTAATCTGAAGGTAGAGGCCAGCAGAAAAGGACATAGCTACATCTTAACCATCATCAATCAGTACACCAAATTTGTAGTAGCCGTCCCTGTGACGGATTTAACTGGCCAGACTACACAGCGGTGGAGCAGGGAGAGGTAAGTATTGCAAGTGCTGTGTCCCTGAGCAAGCAGGGTGGACCCACTCATGGGCGCCGGTACTGGCACAGGGCCCCTCATAGTACGCCAGTGTGTCTGACGGCCAGTGGGCCCCCCACTGTCAGAGACACTTTATTGTACTATGAGAGGCCCTGTGCCAGTGCCATCGCCCACACACCTGTTCAGGGCAACAGCACTTGCCCGGGTACGGCAGGTGTTGACCCCGGGCCTGGGGTGGGGGGGCCAGCCCATTTAGGGTGGTTTAAAAATGGCACATGTTGATGTGTAGGCTGGAATTTCAGCTGCTGCAAATGGAGGAATTGGAGAAGTCAGAGGAAGAGGAGGACAAAAGAGAGCCTTTTTTCTGGCAACCAATGTGTTATCAGGGGAGGGTGGGGCAAAAACTTTTGAAACCCATGCATGGTTCATTTTAATGAAGGTTAGATCATCAACATTTTGGGTCGACAGACGGGTCCTTTTTTCTGTCAGGATTGATCCAGCAGCACTGAAGACTCTTTCAGATAGCACACTACCAGCTGTGCAAGCGAGCTCCTGTAGGCCATGTGTCCAGTTTTGAGGCCCAATCATCAAAGGGGAATGAACTGTGAGGGAGAACCTCGATATGGGAGAAGTAGTTTGTAACCATACTTGACAACTGCTGTCTCCTGTCACTTGCAATCGATTCTGTATTAGCTGTCGTGTGTGCGGGACTTGAGAAATCAGACCACAACATGGTCAGGAAACCCGTCTCCAACGCCAGTTCGGCTGTGTGCACCACGAACACCTCTTCCATTTTGCCCACTACGGCTCGTGGGAAAACCAGCTCCGCTGCTGTGTGCTGGGAATGCCTCAAACAACCTGTTTACCAGAGTTGCTTGTTTGTTAGCCAATATTAGCTCTAGGTTCTCTTGTGGCATGATGTTGTGTAACTTGCCTTTATAGCGTGGATCGAGGATGCTGGCCAACCAGTAGTTGTCATCCCTCATCATTTTGGCATTGCGGGGGTCCCTTTTTAGGATCCGCAAGGCATAGTCACACATGTGGGCCAATGTTCCAGGTATCAATGCTGCACTGCCAGTGGTGGGTGGAGGAGCACTTTCTGGCAAATCTACATCCCTCCAGTCACTCACAAACCCTGTAACTGACCTTGGCATGCCCACATGTTCTCTTGCCCCCTGAGAAGCATCCTCCTCCTCATCTTCCTCTTCCACCTCGTCCACGCCAGTTCCCTGACCAGACAATGGTTGACTGTCATCAAGGCTTCCCTCCTCCTCCACCTGTTGCTCCTCAGCTGCAGACGCCTGATCCTTAATGTGCGTCAAAGTTTGCATGAGCAGACGCATAAGTGGTATGCTCATACTTATGATGGCGTCGTCTGCGCTTACCAGCCGTGTGCATTCCTCAAAACACTGAAGGACTTTACAGAGTTCTTTCAGCTTTGACCACTGCACACCTGACAATTCCATGTCTGCCCTCAAACTGCCTGCCTGTGTAGCCTCCCACAAATGCATTACAGCCTGCCTCTGTTCGCACAGCCTCTCAACCATGTGCATGGTGGAGTTCCATCTTGTAGCAACGTCTATGATTAGGCGGTGCTTGGGGAGGTTGAGTGATCGCTGCAGCTTCTGCATGCGGCTGGAGTGGACGTTTGAGCGACGGATGTGCGAGCAGTCTTCGCACCTTATGGAGCAGGGCTGTTAACTCCGGATAATTATTCAGGAAGCACTGCACCACCAGGTTCAAGGTGTGAGCCAGGCAAGGTATGTGTGTGAGTTTTGAAAAGGCTATTGCTGCCACAAAATTCCGCCCATTATCACTGACTACCTTGCCTGGCTCAAGATGTAGACTGCCCAGCCATGACTCAGTTTGTCGATGCAAGTAGTCGGCCAGTACCTCTGCTGTGTGTCTACTGTTGCCCAAAGACATCATTTTTAAAACAGCCTGCTGCCGCTTAGCACTAGCTGTTCGATAGTGGGACACTTCGTGTGCAACACTGACAGATGTGGATGGAGTGCTCGTGCGACTGCGCTCTGTCGACGAGCTTTCGCTTCTGGAGGAGGGTTGAACGCCTAGAGCCAACTGTTTCCTATATCGTGGGCTAGGCAGCACTGTTCCACCGCCGCTGTCCCCTGTGGAGCCTGCATCCACCACATTAACCCAGCGCGCAGTGATGGACACGTAACGGTCCTGGCCATGCCTACTGGTCCATGCATCTGTTGTGAGGTGCACCTTTCCACTCACTGACTGTTTTAGTGCATGGACAATGCGGTCTTTCACATGCCAGTGGAGGGCAGGGATGGCTTTTCGAGAAAAGAAGTGCCGACTGGGTACATCATAGCGTGGGACAGAGTAGGCCATGAGCTCTCGGAAAGCTTCGCTTTCTACCAAACGGATGGGCATCATCTCTAATGAGATCAGTTTGGCAATGTAGGCGTTCAAAGCCAGTGTACGCGGATGAGAGGATGAGTACTTTCTTGTCCTACTCAAGAATCTGGTAGGGTGAGCTGGACTTGAGAGCTGCATATGGGGGGGGAACTAGCATTGGACATGATGGACTGAGAAGGGGTTGGTGATGGTGAGGGTGTTGATGTCTTAGATTCAGTGTTTCCTCTCAAAAATATTGTGATTGCCTGACTGCTTTGGCCTTGCGACGACACCTCAACATTTCTTGGTGTGCTTAGCTGTGGCCTTACAGTGGGGGAAGCGATGGAGCATTGCCGGCTAACTCCAGTCGGAGCAGGTGCACATGTGCTACTTGAGGTTTTGTAGTCCGTCCACACTTGCAAGTGCATGTTGGTTAAATGTCTAAGCATGCAACTGGTATTCAAATTTCTTAGATTTTTCCCTCTGCTAAAGGTCCTTCGGCACTTCTTACAGATAACCTTTGTGCCATCAGTAGGATTTTGTTCAAAAAAGTGCCACACTGCACTCTTCCTACTATGGTACAAATTTTCAGAGCTTGCACGCTGTGCTAATTTGACCGTCTGGCCAAGCTGTCCTGCATCTTTCAGTTTTCTTGCCAAGTTTTTTGACAGCTACGGATCTGCCGGATAACCGCTGCTGCGATGACGATGCCTGCTGCGGATCCTTCTCCTGTTCTGACCTATTGTCACCAGCACCCTCTTCCCCCAATGGATGCCAATCCGGGTCAACTAGGTCATCCATGACCTCGTCTTCAATGTCATCTGCACCTTTCTCTGTCACCCGTGTAAGGTGGTATAGTATGCGGGAAGGGGCACCCGAGTTTCATCAGGGTCTGATTCAGACTCAGTAGACTGCAAGGGCAATGTAGTTCTGTGGGTGTATGTAACAGCAGATTCATCTAGCAGTGGCTGTGCATCAGTGCACTCCATGTCAGATTCATCTTGGACTGGGGAATTCAGGATTTGAATTGATAACCCAGGAATGGTATATGAAAAGAGCTCCATGGAGTAATCTGAAGTGTGTGCTGCAGCATCCTTCACTTTTGGTGTGGGTGAAGGACACAAGGAAAGGTGTTGTTCCTGACCAGAGGCCTGCACTGACGACTCTGTGCTTGCAGTTTTTGTAACTTCAGAAGAGGAGGCAATAGAGCTGGAGGCTGTTTCGGCAATGTAAGCCAAAACCTGTTCCTAATGCTACGGTTTTAAAAGCGGTTTACCTACTCCCAGAAAAGGGAACCTTAAAGGCCTTCTTGTGCCAGACGATGAAGCAGGCTCAACACCTCCTGCCTTAGCTGCTATTGTGCTTTTGCCAGAACTAGCCGATGCACCACCACCATCATTAGCAGCTGCACCCCCCCCCCCCCGCCCACGGTCTCTTCCACCAGACTTCCACGTTTGGGAAAATGTACCAAAAATACCAGCAGAGAAATGGTACTGTATGAGTAGCGTACAGCTGTGTAAGGTGTAAGAAGTGAAATCTCCGTATATATTTTGTGAGTCACAGACCAGTCACCCAGTATGCATTTCACCGTAATCCAACAAGCAGATATACGGTACTGTATCAGAGGTGTACAGCTGTATACGTTGTTGGTGAAACGGTCAATCTCCGTATATGTATTTATGGAGTGTCACACACACACGCTGACTCTGTGCAGATGTGACCATAATAAGAACACCACATATCAGATACTGTTTGATAATCGGACAGCTCAAAACGGTGTATAGAGAAATGGAAATGTCCGTATATGTATTTATGGAGTGGCACACACGCTGACTGTGTAGATGTGACCGTAATAAGAACACCAGATATCAGATACTGTTTGATAATCGGACAGCTCAATACGGTGTATAGAGAAATGGAAATGCCCGCATATGTATTTATGGAGGGTCAAACACACACGCTGACTCTCTGTAGATGTGACCGTAATAAGAACACCAGATATAAGATACTATTTGACAATCAGACAGCTCAATACGGTGTGTAGAGAAATGGAAATGTCCGTATATGCATTTATGGAGTGTCACACACACACGTTGACTCTGTGTAGATGTGACAGTAATAAGAACACCAGATATCGGATACTGTTTGAGAATCGGACACCTCTATACCGTGTATGCATGGAAAAATGTAAATCTCCGTGTATTTTTTTACGGAGTCACACACATATAGCATGTATTTGTATGTGATACCAGCCGGTACACGGTAGTGTGTGAGGAGCGTACACCTCTATACGGTGTGTGAAAAAATTTACGCTCAGTATCTACTGTGCAGAAAAGAGGAAGAAAAGTATTTTTGCTTTTAAAAAAGCAGTTTGCACTGCAGTGTGCAAACAGCAATGCAGCTATCAGGGAGCCTTAAAAGGCAGCCTAATAACCAACAGAGCTGCTGCACAAAAAAGTGTGAAAAAATGAAGAATTAGTAACTGTGCAGAAAAAAGGAATAAAAATATTTTTGCTTTTAAAAAAGCCCTCTGCACAGCAGTGTGCAAACAGCAATGCAGCGATCAGGGAGCCTTATAAGGCAGCCTAATCACCAATTCTGAGGAAGATATACATCGAAACGCGCATCAGGGGGACCCTGGGTGACACTCTACTTTGGTGACTATAATCTTTTTACTAGTTTTTGCCATTTTTAGCCATGAGGTGTACTTTTTCCATACCTGGTCTTTTTATTTGATTTACATCGTTGAACATCTTTTAAGGGTTTTTTTTCCCTTTTGAGATCAGTTAAAGGAAAACCAGCAATGCCAGCATGCAATTTATTACCATGTGCAGGATTTTTGTCTTAGTTATCTTGAATCAATTGCTGTGTTAGTAAGTTTATAAAAACTGTTATGCATTACTGTGTATTAGTACAGTGTTTTTGAAATCTGTGATATATCATATATAAAAAATCTTTTTTGTACTAAGCGCCCTTGTATTTTTGCACATTTTGTGACGCATTATTGTGGAGTCATATTACATTTTTTGGATATATGATATATTACATAATAATTCTTATTGTACCAAGCACCTTATGCACTTTTGTACATTATATTTCTTCTTCGTGTGCTGCTTCATGTGTCATAATTGATATATCCTTTTTATTCATTGTGCCATCCAGTGTGTATGTGTGTTTTTTACTATCCTATTTCTGTATGGTTTGCCGTGTCTAATTTTATCATCTAATTCATTGCATAAAAATATAATTTTTTAACCTCATTGGAGGACCTTTTCTTGTTTTTGTTTAATCACCAACAGAGCTGCTGCACACAAATATATCCTCCCCTGTCACTGCACACTATACTGTTGTGTTGTACAGTGACATTCGCTATCAGCAGAAGCTATTTTTTTGTTTTTTGGCCTGCCTAAACACTCTCCCTATTGAGAACAAGCAGCAGCAACCTCTCCCTATGCTAAGATCGGCAGAAGTAAGATGGCGGTCACGGCCTTTTATAGGCACTGTGATGCCACACAAAGCCAATCACTTCAATGCCCTTCTCTTACATGGTGGGAGCCGCTGCCTATGTAATCGAGCTGCCCACAGTGTGCCTCCTTGATGATTGGATGAGAAAAGGCGCTGGAAGCATTGTGGGTAACGCGACTTTCGCGCTCAAGTCGGCGACCTCATGCTATGGTCGGGTTTCGATCGGCGAAACCCGACTTTAGCAAAAGTCGGCTAATTCTGAAAATGGCCGACCCGTTTCGCTCAACTCTACCTTCAAGAAATTAGGAAAGTGTTATAAGTAGAGTTGTAATAGGTTGTAATGAGTTCTTATGGGGAACACTGACAGGTTTCTTTTGATAAAGTTGCTCTCTTGGTGGAGTGGATATTATTGGTGCCTCATTACTTCTCCCCCCCGTCTAGCTGTAGCAGAGTCATCAGGATCCAAGTGGAGATAGTCCAAATGGCGTATGGAGACTTTTTGGCCAGGCATTGATCCTTCTACTCAAAGAAAAGAAAGCTGATTCGCTAATGCAAGCAACTGAAGGAAGTTACTCCATAAGCAAATGTCGGCCCTTTAAAGAAACTCGTTAAGGGATCGACAAGGACTTAGAGGGTGGTTCTCAACAATACGACACAGTAGAGCTTATCTTCCCCTTTCCCATTATAACCTTACCCCAACACTTGTGTGTTAAAATTAGCATAACTATGTCCACTGTAAATCTTATTTTTCCATAGTAAAAAAAAAAGAAAAAAATTATAAAGATGAATAATTCAGCAGCGCTTATTTTAGCTAGTTGTATTACACCTTTGGGAGTTCTAACCTCAGCAGAACCAGGGAATATATTAACTTTGGAGGTTCATCCAGAGAACGCCCCGCACACAACCCTCCTTACCAGCCCACAGCTTTAATCACGCAGAAATAATGGACCCATAATAATTATTGTAAACTCCCCGTGGGTTGAATGCACTACCCCGCCAGTCCAATTACGAAGAACCTGGGGAGGCGATTTATTACCTCTTCAGTTTTCTTAATTTTTTTTTCTGCGCCTGTACTTTTACTTTTGATGCACAGAGGATACCGTCTATATTTAATAGAAAAAAAAACAATGCATCCAATTCAAAATCCTGTCTATCACCTGTCAATCGCATTCTACTTTTGTTTCTGCCAATTAAGCCCAATGTCAGTAAGTAACTGACGGGAACAGCAAGCAGCACAAGCGATGGGTGCAACGGCACAAGGACAACATGAGCAATTGGAACCTCTGAAAGGTAAAGGATGTAAAAAGCAGAAGTCATTAATTACTGGAGCAACAGAGATTTATTTATTTTCTCCTGGGGCTGTGATGCGGTGGAATGACACATACCTGGACGCCCAATCAGCGCTAGCATCACTGTCTCAGTCTTCGGACAAACTGAACATGGATGACCTGCAGTTCTGGCTTCCTCATGCTCAGTTTGTCCGATTGGCGGAGAGTGACGCCAGCGCTGATTCTGCAGGGCTGTGGAGTCAGTAAGCCAAACCTCCGACTCGCGACTCCCTCATACCAGGGCTATGGAGTCGGTAAGCCAAACCTCCGACTACAACTCAATTTCCATGACACCGACTCGGACTCCATAGCCCTGGCTGATTGGACGCCGGGTATCACAGCCCCGGGACCGCGAGTGCCAACACCGCTGGAACTGAATCGGCACGGTAGGGGAGTATAGGCTTTATTATTTTTCCGGGGCCAAACATTTGGTTTAAGAAGAGATTGTCCTAGTAGTGGACAACTCTTAACTATTAGTTACAGCTGATTTACCTTTTATTTCAGCGATCGTTAAAAATCCTTTTCTCACTGCTGCCTTTCATGGAGCTGTGAAATAAGGAAAATAGCACCCAGATGAACATTGGCTTCTGGAGAGAGAAGAGAGATTTTCCACAGCAAAACTTCTGGTCGCCACTGATTTCTATGGGGTTCGGGTTCTGCCACCTGAACCGATGTGGTTTCAGCCGCTTTACATTATTTTGACATCGACTTCTAATCGCTACGTCAGTGACTACTAAGGACCGTGACCGTTCTGCATTGAATAAAGGTTCTGACTCTTGGATTATATAGCGAGGTTCACTGTATTCTTATGGATCACAACTTTTTGCAATAACTCCTGCGGCAAAGCTCTTCTAGTCCAAGCAGTGTTTGCATCTTGCAGAATTTTTGATTTGCTTTGTAGGAAGTAAAGTCTCGTCGCTGTTTGTTACACAGTTTACCTTAGCTCAGCTTATACCATAAAATGCTCAGGGCAGACTGACATTTCAAGTTCAGTGTAACTGGCTTACCGATTAAGGTCTGTTTCCCAGGGAAATTTAGCCTTTTCAGAAAGGGAGAAAGAAAGAAGGAAAAAAAAAAAAAGAAGGTCTGCAGTAGTCAGGCACAGAAATAACAAAAGGCTCATGTATAAAGCTCAGAAGTGACAGATAATGGCTTTCTGCAGATGGAGTCTTTTTGTAGGGTTAAGGAGCAGAAACTGAGCTTGACCTCCAATTTTTTGAATCGTTACTTCTATAAGGTTAATACTAAATGTAATGTGCTCCCAGCAGAAGGATGGTGTACCACAAGGGAAGGAAAGAAGTTCAATACTGACTTATGATTGCTACTTCCAATAGGTGGCGGTAGAGTTTCTGTCCTCATCTTCTCTTATGAGGCTATTTGCAACTTTAAATTCCCAGAGAAGCGTTGCATGGCCTATAAGTCTCCTCATGCCAATCTAACACTCTCCACATGAAGAAGCTTTACCGCTTACTTTTACAATGAAAGAATAAGCTTCTGTTCTAGAAATTAACAGAAAGGTGAGGAACCCCATAAAATCCATTGGTTTCAGTTTGACAGAGGAGTGCATTATGCCACCATTCAGCCCGACATCCAGACACAGCGGAGCTTGAAGATGATCACCGGAGATAACTCTGTCCCCGACGGTCACATGCACAGCTGTTCTTGCGATCAGCTCAGCTCATCGCGAGAACTGCAGTGTAGGCAAACTTCCGGCTGAAACAAGGTACACCTTTTATTTAAATTAGTACACATGCAAAGTAAGCTGTGTTCCCGCACTTAATGCACATGTGACTAGAAAGATAATGTGGTTTTACCACATGTAAAGGTAGTCAATGGGTAATTTATGCAGCGGAGACGGAGCGTCTCCGCTATATAAATAGACATGCTGCGGTCTGGACAAGTCGCATGTGCGTCTCAGCAGGGAAGCGGGAGGCGTCCGTGCACACATAGTGAGCATGGGATTTCTTGAAATCTCATCCACTATACTGTAACATCTGGCCACTGCGGGTTTGACGCTGTGGAGGTATGCAGCGTCCAACCCGCAGCGTTTACTGACCGTGGGAACATACCCTAAGAGATGGAGGAAGGACAGAAATAGAAAAAATGAATGAGAAAGAAAGATGTGAGAAAAAGATGGAAAAGAGACAAACTGATGGATGAGAGAATAAGTGATGGATGAGACGAATAAAGGCATATGGGTGAGAAATTCATACGACTTTCAACTGCTCAGCACCTGTTTTTTGTTAGCATGTTTGTCTGTTTCTGATCCATTTAAAACTGTAATTTAAAAGTTAAAATTCTCAATTCTTGTCAGTGTTCCCCATCGGACTACTACTTGGGGTGAGGTATCTCCAGCTCCCGGGTTCATTTACATAATTTTCTCAGGCCCTCGCAGATTCCAGGGTTCTAAAGTGCTTGGGCAAATAGCCTTTTAATTCTTCCCTAAAGTGATGCATTCACCAGCCTCAGTATCTCCAATGTGATGTATAGTCATGAACAAAAGTGTTGGCACCCTTGAAATTGTTACATGTTTTGTCACCCACAAGTTTATTTGCTTTATGTGTATTGGAAGAACACTAAAAAATGAAAATAAATTGGGCATAATTTCACACAAATCCCTAAAAATGGGCAGGGCAATATTGTTTGCACCCTCAACTTAATATTTACACACCCTTTAGAATAAATAATTGCAACCAATCGCTTCCTATAACCATCAGCAAGCGTCTTACACCTCTCAACTGGAATTTTGGCCCACTTTTCCTTTGCAAACTGCTCCAGGTTTCTCACATTTGAAGGCGCCTTCTCACAACAGCAATTGTAAGATCTCTCTATGGGTGTTCAATGGGATTTAGATCCGGACTCATTGCTGGCCACTTCAGAACTTTCCAGCACTTTGTTTCCTTCCATTTCTGGGTGTTTCTTGAGGCAGGCTTGGGGTCACTGTGCTGGAAGACCCATGACCTAGAACGTATACCCATCTTTCTGACTCAACTCAGGCCAAAAGATGAAGGTCCTAAAAAGAGATCCCCTCCTGTATTAACTCAAGATTTTGAACCTGGATGACCCTTTTAATGCAGCAGAGTCTGTCTGTACCATGTTGGGTAGCCATCAGCTGTAATATTGTTTCCTACCATACTTGTATGTGCAAATGCTTATTTGTAGACCCTTCATGTAGATCCATCAAGTATTTAGGGTTACGGATTGCGTTTTTATTAACATTTTTCAACATTTTTTTTTTGGCAAATATAGAGTGATCCAGTATAGTTTGTGATAATCCATATTTATAGCACTCTTGTAGCTTCCATTTACCAATGTTACAGATTACTGTATTTCCTTAAAGTCAAAACGAGTTTTGGAAAAGCTAGAATGGATCAAGCAAAATTGGGTGGTCAATAATTAGCTCTTGTTGCTTAGAAGATGCAACACCAGTTCCTCGTCTTCTCGAAGGGAAAGTCCTGTGTTTAGTGGCTCGAATGGTTCCTCCAAGTTTGGAGTCATCTTTCTCTTTTTGGCAGCCACTGGTTTTCCAACTGGGCCCTTGGACTTGCTGGGGAAAATTCTCTTCCTTGATGTCATCTCCTCGTGGTCACTTTAAAAAAAAAGGAGAAATAAATTATAATTTTTCCATTATAACCAGTGAATTTAATATGACAATTTTTAATTAAAAGTAAATTTGAGTTCGGCTTATAAGCCGCTTTGTATAATAAGCTTTCAAGAGAATACAGTCCATGTCATATGGGATCTATAGATCATATTTTGGCCGGTGTTTATTGGCTCCAAGGGTTCTTTGGAAATACATCGAGGTGGTTATTGGTAGCCATTATTTGGAAGGGTCATTTTTGGAGTTGGCGTCTACACCTACCGTAGTTACGGTCAGTAACGTTACAATATGGTGGTTGTACACTGTCAAGCACGATATTGCACAATAAAAATAATTTCTATAACCTTTTTAATTTATATCATTTTATATTATGCTTCTTGTAGAGAACCAATTCAACAATTACTGTTGAGTTGCATGTAAATGCTACTTGAAAGAAAATGGAAAAAGAAAAATAAGATTAGCCACCCCTTGCGCTACACTTGCTAAATGATGATGTTTTGATTCTATGAATCTTCGTTAAAATCAGAATTCTCCAAAGGAAAAAAAAAAAACTGTGTACTCCATGGTGTCTAAACTTTGTGGTCTACTATGTACTACTCGCAAAAATAAAAATAAAAATATTTCTATTCTGAGTAGAAAGTTCAAAGCTGAACTCCTTATCTGAACAGAATCTATAGAAAATCAGCTTTAGGAGCAAAAGTTATAAATGTTTTAACAGAATCCAAAAACATTCAGATCCATTGGCTATCTATGAATTGTTGTGTGTGTGTGGATCAGTGTTTCTTCAGCAAATTACCCCCTTCTCAAAAAAATGACACCAAACTACCCCCAAGAACATGAGCAAACACTTTGCGACTACAGCAGTAACACAAGTACCACATAAGTACCACATAAGTACCACAACAGAAGAGTCAGAGTTAAGGCCCTCACATTAGACGAAAGTCAGCCGAAAGAGACAATTTTGGAGGGTGGGACAACCATTGTATTGGGGTCTCCGCACTCACTTCGATAAGTTGAAATGTAAAAGTCTAACACCAATTTCCAGACAAAGTGAGACGCTGCCTGGTAACTTTCTCATCTCTGCCCAGAGAAAACACAAGGACACATAGTCAAGCTGAGTGTCCATGCATATGGAGATGTTGGGATGTCTGAACGATCATTGGTATGGCCAGCTTTACAGAAATTAGATTGAGGCTAGAGACAGTCATCATTACTGACAATGGGGATGATTTACTAAAAGTGTCTAGTAGTGATGAGCGAGTGTGCCCGGACACGGTGTCCTAATCGAGTGTTTTAGGTGTGCTCGAAAAAAAAAAATATGCTTGAACCACCACATGTCCCCTGGTTGTTCGACAGTAGCAACACATGCAGAAGTTGCCTGTTAGGCGTCCTTGGATAATACCTTATCCGAGCACGCTCGCTCATCACTAGTGTGTGGCTTTTAGGTGAAATAATTGACAGTCTAAATAAATGCCAATTGTAAAGTTTACACCACTAGTTGGTTCCCTTTGGTCCACCAAATGATGTCTCACCCCTCTCCCTAGCTACTTTTGGACATGCTCAATACAAGGTCATGGCCTTATAAAAAACTTGTTTAAATCACATAATAAATGTGCATAGAAGGCATATGTTTCTTTGGAGCAAACTAAGCCAGAATTCCAACATCAGCAGCCAGGTGAATCACACTTTTTTTTAATAAAAGCTTGTCCTTACTGATCCCCTTTGAGGTCAATTTTTAAATAATATATATGTACTCCTTTTTAAACATATCCCACAGTCAGAAACAGAGTTAAATGATGCAGAAGAAACAAGAAAACTTCAGAATAATTACATGCTTTACTTTAGATAAACTTTTAGGCTTTGCAGTTAGTGACACATAAAATTTAAATTGTGCGTCTATGAGCACGTACCGCCCAGGCCCAATAGATAACATGGTTCAACGGGTAGAAAATAAACAATCAGCAAAGTCTTCCAACTATACAATTACGTCAATTCATATCTCGCCCTGATAACTCAAAATTTAAAAAGAAAGTGACATTGTGAAAAATCTGGATTTATGTGTCCGACCTATCTGCCTCCCGCTAACAAGATTTGTAACTTCTAAACAGATTGCAACACTTTCCAAATGTCAATTAGCCCGAAATGTCCTCTAATGATCCATTTTCTATTAAGTGGCCACATACAGAGCCATATATAAAGAAGTCACGGAATCACTAGAGGTTCAGTTCCCAGAATGAACATCATTGCAGCAATCTGTGCTAATATGCAGGCAGACAATTACTCTGAGTGATCCGTTCAGCTCAGTCCATCTTTACAGCTATGGGGGAACAGGAAAGGTCATAGATCTTCCTGTAACAAGCTCATTGCTAGTAACAGATACGGGTCACGGTAATGAACTGCAATGACAAACAAAAAGGTCTGCGGGTTTATTGATACAGTGGTTGTATAGAAATTGTGATTCAGCTTGAGATTTCTTCAAAATTGAAACCATTGTCTAGCTTTTGGATAAGGAAAGGGAGAAAATGGAAAGCGAAAGAGAGAAAGGGAGAAAATGAAAAGCGAAAGAGAGAGAAAGGGAGAAAATGAAAAGCGAAAGAGAAAGAGCAAGAGAAAGAAAGAAAAAGAAAAGAGAAAGAAGGAAAAAGAAAAGAGAAAGAAAGAAAAAGAAAAGAGAAAAAGAAAAAAAGAAAGAAAAAGAAGAGAAGAGAAAAAGAAAAAAAGAAAGAAAAAGAAAAGAGAAAGAAAAAGAAAAGAGAAAGAAAGAAGAAAGAAGAACAAAAAGAAAGAAAGGAAAAAAAAAAGAAAGAAAGAAAGAAAGAAAAGAAAAGAAAAAGAAAGAACGAAAATTTGTACCCTTCTCCTGCTTGACAAAGTTTTAACAATGAGATCCTTTTGCTGTGTTGTAAGCTGTTTATGGACCATGGCTAAGAAAATGTTAGGAAAATCTTTCTAGAACTTAACTTTATATGAAGGCGGCTGTGTACTGACTACTATTTAAGTTTAAAAATGTGATTGGCTGATTCTGAATACAAGAATTACGGTAACTTGTATTGTATTTTACATACAAATTAAAAAAGTCCAATTCCTGGAAATATTCTAGCTGTTCTACATGATCAGAGCACAGAAGAGCATCTGACGGCAGACTTCAAGAACTCTGGCAACAATAACTTTCTGCCCTTTGTGACCAAGACGTGACCAGCTGAGCAACAAACAGGAAATCTAATATGGTGATCATTTCTAATTTGGCAAGCTGTTTCCAGAGCTCATCATTTTATATCTAAATTGTATTACTCCTGAAGACATTTCTATTTTTATTCGCTCCGGCCTTTCATATCAACACGCTGGCTTTTAATTAAGAAGTGTTAAAATCATTTTTTATTTCGCTGCTCCAGATGTCTCCTTGTCCCAGGTTCTGTTATTTTACTATAATGATTTGTAACCACTAAAATATGGGAGGTATTAACTAGACCAGGTAAGCATGCCTGGAAGGGCGAGCAGGACATTAAGCCTCTGTGCACACGCTGCATTTTTTCAGTGCCGATGTGTGACAGAACCTGAGGGGTTTCCGGATGCCGGCAAAGTGAATGAGAATCCTGAAGTCTCATGCACACGTGGCTTATTTGTGACGTGCAGATTTCCATCTGACAATTCTCTCTGTGTTTTTGCTGCAGATTTCACCAATAATGAAATGGGGAAAAATGTGCACAAAAATGCAAGTAAAAACTGCGTGTTTTTGAAGCTGCGTTTTTTTCTGCACCAAATACTCAACATGTGCACATACCCCTACAGGTCTGCTCTGTAAAGCTAGAAAACTTTACAGAACTGCCAGAAATTATGAAAAATCAATGAAAAACCTTGAGTAATCTTACAGTTGCTACATAAAAAAAAAAAATATGAAAGGCAATGTTTGAGCCACATGCATTATAAAAAAAAAACCAGCATCAGGTTATCATAAAAAAAAAAATTTTTTAATTATTTTCTTTGGCACTTTTCCATGTAAAAGTAATTCTGGTATATTACAATTTTTTACACCAGCTACATAGGCAGTAGGCTGACATTTTAACTTTTCAAACTTGCTGTTTAGACCAGGACAGATGACAATGAGATGACTCTGATTATCAGTAGATAAGTAATTTAAAAGGAATCAGTCATAAGAAAATGATTGTTTTAACCCCTTAACGAACGCCGATACGCCTTTTAACGGCAGCAGTTAAGGGTACTTACTCCTCAGCGCCACTTTTTAAAGGCTCTGAGAAATGCTGAACGCCGATGGAGAAAAACCCGCACACCAGAAGACTTCATCCACTTCAAATTTATGCTAAGAACCTATAACGCTGCCCTTCACCTTGCCAAACAGACCTACTTCACCACCCTGATCTCCTCACTAGCCAACAGCCCCAAGAAACTTTTAGACACCTTTCACGCCCTCCTCAGGCCAAAAGCACAAGCTCCTATCTCAGACATTTGTGCAAATGACCTGGCCTCCCATCTTATAGAGAAAATATCCGTCAGGAAATCCGCTCCCAACCACCAAGTGCTGTGACTCCAATCTCTACCTGCATTTCCCCTGGCTCACTTTCCACATTTGATCCCATCACAGAAGTAGTCCCCAGACTCCTCTCTTCTTCTCGCCCAACTACATGCACTACCGACCCCATTCCCTCACAACTCCTCCAGTCTCTCTCTCCAGTCATCACAACTCACCTAACTACAATCTTTAATCTCTCCCTCTCCTCGGGCATTTTCGCATTCTCCTTCAAACACTATCATTACTCCATTACTAAAGAAACCTGCTCTCGACCCATCCTGCACAAACAACTACAGACCAGTCTCCAATCTCCCCTTCATCTCTAAACTTTTGGAGCGCCTAGTCTACTGCCGCCTTACCCATTACCTCTCCACTCACTCCCTCCTAGACCCTTCACAGTCTGGCTTCCGACCCCTACATTCGACTGAAACTGCACTCAAAGTGACCAATGACCTTCTGACAGCAAAATGTAATGGTGAACACTCTCTGCTCATTCTTTTCGACCTTACTGCAGCTTTCGACACTGTTGACCACCGTCTCCTACTCCATAGGCTCCAGTCACTAGGCATTAAGGACATCGCTCTTTCCTGGTTCTCTTCCTATCTCTCTGACCGCTCCTTCGGTGTTTTGTTAGCTGGGTCCACGTCATCTCCTCTTCCTCTCGCTGTCGGGGTACCTCAGGGCTCAGTCCTTGGCCCCCTTCTCTTCTCTCTCTACACAGCCCCAATTGGACAGACCATCAGCAGATTTGGCTTTCAGTACCATCTTTATGCTGATGATACACAACTATATACGTCATCCCCTGACCTTACCCCCGCTGTACTACAGAATACCAGTGACTGTCTGTCCGCAGTCTCCAACGTCATGTCCGCTCTCTATCTGAAACTTAACCTCTCAAAAACTGAACTACTTCTGCTCCCGCCATCTACTAACCTCCCTAAATCTGACATCTCCCTCTCCGTGGGTGGCACCATAACAACACCCTGGCAGCAGGCACGCTGTATGGGTGTTATGTTTGACACCAACCTCTCCTTCATATCCCATATACAATGTCTTGCCCGCTCTTGCCGCCTACACCTAAAGAACATCTCCAGAATTCGCCCTTTTCTCACCATGGAAACAACAAAAACCCTCACTGTCGCATTGATCCACTCTCGCCTGGATTACTGCAATGCTCTATTAATTGGCCTCCCTGCTACTCGACTTTCCCCTCTCCAGTCCATACTTAATGCAGCAGCCAGGGTCATCTATCTGGCTAATCGGTACTCGAACACGTCCGCTCTTCACCAGTCCTTACATTGGCTGCCCATTCATTATAGGGTCCAATTCAAAGTACTTGTTCACACCCACAAAGCTCTCCACAGTGCGGCACCCACCCTACATCTCCTCCCTCATTTCTGTCTATCGGCCTAGCCGACCGCTGTGCTCTGCAAAAGACTTTCGACTAACCTCTGCATTAATCCGCACCTCCCACTCCCGACTCCAAGACTTCTCCCGCGCTGCGCCAATCCTCTGGAATGCTCTACCCCAAGAAATTAGGCCTATCCACAATTTGCACAGTTTTAGGCACTCTCTCAAAACACATCTATTCAGAGCAGCCCATCACATTCACTAATCAAAGTTATTCTATGTGCAAGTGTGAGTATGTAGCCCATTCACTATCTCTGTCCCCCTCCTTCTCAAGATGGCTGGACCATCATTGTAAACACGTCATTGTAAATACACACCTGTACTTTGTATCTCCCCCACCTCATTGTAGATTGTAAGCTCTCAAGAGCAAGGTCGTCTTATTTTACTTTAATTACTGTATTGTTAACGTTGTTACTTATGACTTGTGTGTTGAAACTGTTAAACTGTAAAGCGCTGCGGAATATGTTGGCGCTATATAAATAAAGATTATTATTATTATTATTATTATAGAAGGTTACAACGCCCCCAGCGTCAGAAAATCTCCGGGGTCTTGACTATGGGGGTAGCCGATGCATCTGAGAACATGATTCGGGTCGTTTTTTTACCGTCCCAAGTGTTGTGATCGCCATTATTCACGGAACAACGGCAACCGCAAAAATAAAAAAAACGATTTCCCATTTATTTCTCTCTCCATTGAAATGATCTAGCACATCAGAGGGGAGAGAAATTGGCTCCCCCGAGCCCCCCCAGCATTCCCCGGTCCTCGGTGTCTACTTACAGCTGGCACCCGGCAACAATAGATTTTTCCTATTGGTTCATTTTGATCACTGTGATAGGATCTATCATAGTGATCAAAATAATAAAAAAAAAATAAAAAAAAAAAAATAGTAAATCAACCCCCCTTTATCACCCCCTTAGTTAGGTAAAAATAATAAAATAAAAAAATGTATTTTTTTCCATTAGGGTTAGGGTTGTGATTAAGGTTAGGGCTATAAGGGTTGGAGTTAGAATTGGGGGGTTCCATTGTTTAGGTACATCACAGGGTCTCCAAACGCGACATGGCACCACCATTGATTCCAGCCAATTTTGCGTTCAAAAAGTCAAATGGTCCCCCCTTCCTTCTGAGCTCTGCCATGCGCCCAAACAGTGGGTTTTCCCCACATATGGGGTATCAGCGTACTCAGGATTAATTGCACAACAAATTTTGTGGTCCATTTTCTCCTGATACCCTTTTTAAAAATAAAAAAAAAGTTTGGTTCCACAGTAAATTTTTGGTGACAAAAGTTAAATGTTCATTTTTTCCTTCCACATTGCTTTAGTGCTCGTGAAGCACCTGAAGGGTTAATAAACTTCTTGAATGTGGTTTTGTGCACCTTGACGGGTGCAGTTTTTAGAACGGTGTCACTTTTGGGTATTCTGCTATATTGACCCTCCCCCAGTATTTTCTGTTATACTGACCCCCCCAAACGCACTTCAAATGTGATGTGGTCCCTAAAACAATAGTTTTGTAAATTTTGTTGGAAAAATGAGAAATCGCTGGTCAACTTTACCCCCTTATATCGTCATAACAAAAAAAAAAAAATGTTTTTTTCATAAATAAACGTAAGTCATATTGAAGAAATTTTACCGCTATCATAAAGTATAATATGTCACGAAAAAACCATCTCAATCAGTGGGATCCGTTGAAGCGTTCCAGAGCTATAACCTCAAAGTGAGTGGCCAGAATTGTAACAATTGGCTTAGTCATTAAGTACAAATTTGGCTCTGTCACTAAAGGGTTAATCAAGATTTTGTGGGAGGAGGAGGGGTTGTCAAGGATTTATTATTTTCATAAAACTTTATTAAAAACAATTGTTTTTTAATCTTGCAATTTTTACCCTTGCCACTGTGTCTATTTTAAACTCAAAGGCCAGAATTCAATAAGACTGGCATTGTATTCGCCATCAATAAGAGGGGCAAGCTAATGAATTAAGCCCCCTTCACACATAGCGAGATCGCTAGCGATTTCGCTAAAGCGTCACCGATTTTGTGACGCAACAGCGATATCGGTAGTGATCTCACTACATGTGACACTTACCTCCGACCCGGCTCCCCGCTGGCTATCGCTGATCGCGCGAGATCGGCCTGGTCTATTTCTCGTCGCCGGCTTCCTGCTGACGCCGACGAGCGACTCCATGGACGCAGGCGGAAGATGTCACCCTAGCTGCGTGTGACGGTAAGTATCGACCGCCGACGCATCGCCAGTGAGATCTGACTGTTTGGCAGCTCACTAGCGACCATTTAGTGATGCACCAGCGATCCTGACCGGGTCGTATCGTTGCCGGGATCACTGGTGTATCGCTAAATGCAAAGAGGCCTTTAGACGCACTTTAAATTCAGAACTACACCAGTGAATCGGGTGGCCTTCACAATGCTCAGTCCACTTTGGTGGCACTGGCCAAAACTGAAAATGCCAGAAGTAAAATTTTTCCACAACTTCAAAAGAGTGCAAAAGTTTTCAAGCTTTTAAAAATGTTGTACTAAATAAATCTGACTAAAACAAGTTCACCCTTCATTTCACAAAGACGAGAACAAGATAGAAGTCGTGTCCAAAATGCAAGAGCCACTCGACGACAGCAAGTTAGAGGGCTTCTTAATCAAATTGATGAGACACGTATTGAAGAGCACTATGCTGGCGAACTGACATTGTGATGTCAGTTCTACCAATCTAAAAATTTCAAAGACGAAATGGCGCAGGACAAAACATTTCCTTCCTGCTGCAAGAGAGGGCGCATCCAATTACGTCCCAGTCGTATGGATGATCAATTAGTCAAGTTTATGAAAGGAGAGCATCAGCACTCCAATAACTTTTGTCATGTCGGACGCTGTTCACACCACAGCGTCCGGCAGGCAGAGGTAGTTCCACCTCCAGCCACTATAGCCTCAGTGGCGCCGGCTTGATCTGGGTTAATCCTGCTGGAGACCAGGTTGGAAGGTTAGTCACGCCCACGGTCTTTAAATAGTCATACTGGCATATGGGCGTCGCCGATTATAGCTTGTGTTTTCATACCAAGTGGTTCCGGTCTGGAGTGGAGGTGTTGCAGAGAGAGAGATTCGTATCTGGTGTCGTATGATCCGTCGTTATCCTTTCTCCTTCCCATATTTGTGTTTAGTTGTGCCCTGTTCACATTACTGTATATTCCTGTGTGTGTGCGGCGCAGTGCAGTTTAAGTTCTCCCTGTCTGTCTTATTTGTGTGGGAGCTTTGGTGGTGTGTCTCCTCACTGGGTGGAGGGTGGAGGGTTAAGTGCAGGGCTGAGCAGGAGATAAGGAAAGGTCGGAGGCTCAGGCATTTGCACCTTCAGCAAAAACCC
Organism: Dendrobates tinctorius; assembly: GCF_039654945.1. NCBI lineage: Eukaryota > Metazoa > Chordata > Amphibia > Anura > Dendrobatidae > Dendrobates > Dendrobates tinctorius. The sequence goes on along the minus strand of NW_027361743.1, from coordinate 21,933,867 downwards.
TGGGTTGAGGGTCAGACAGGGTTTTCCCTAGTTATAGGGACATCACAGGGGCCCCGGGAATTACAGCCTTAGTTGAACTAAGCCCCCGTGACACTTTATGGCTAATATAAGGCAATACAATAGCTCTCTTGCTTTGGCATCAATGGGAGCACAAGTAGCACAAGTCCATACTGTTTTCGAATTCATAGACAAATTTACCACAGAACTGCCCCATTGCATCCCACTGTGGGTATGGGATAGCTCTACCCATGCACTTTCTTCATAGATAGCGCTACTGAATAACTGTGCCCGAACAGTATTAACTACAGAGCTTTTTCATACACAAGGTAGGAATGGCAGGAGAGGTACACCAGGTATTTATGTTTGCTGTTAGTCTGAACATACGCCTGTCTGGTGCGTGGTTACACCCCATTGCGAGGTCAGTCAGATTAGTGGTTACACCTCATTGTGTTTTGTAATCCCCGCGCCCACCCGAATGGCGCGCAATCACTCGTGATGTACTAAAATCTGACTACAACAAGTTCACCCTTTTGTGTTGGTGACCTGTGAGGCTCATGGGGGTGAGGAATTGGAGATGGTGTCACATCCCACTAGTTACACCTGGAATGCCTATACCTTAAGGCAGGCATGATCACGGAATACCCCTTTGAACAACTAATATTTCAGTAAATTCGTAATATATTTTTGTAACTGTTTTGTAAGCTCCCCCATCATACACTTGCATATAAATACTAGAGGAAAGGTCACCCAAAACAAAGACGAGAGCTATAAATCTCCCATCACCTTAACACTCCCGCCGTCCTACAAGGCTAGTTTTCTTTACACTCTATACAAAGATTTGCTTTTCTAGTCTCTTTATTAACAAACCCTTGCCTCCGGTATATTTCAAAACCAACTTTGTTTTTTTTTTTATTTTTGTCCTGAGCTGCAGACATAAAAGTGATAACCTTGTAGATCCTAGGCAATAAAAACTTGAGCGTCATCCCAAATGTGCTGTAGCTATCTCTCCTGTACCGCAGATCAGACCTTGCTTAATATGATCGAATATTAGCTTCACAATAAAATACAGCCCTGTGGTTAACTTTGTGCCTATTTAAAGTCATATAGTAATAAACTTAGTGAGAAAAACCAGAGAGGTTCTTCACTTTGGGCAATCCTGATTTATTGACAATAAGTTAACAGCAAACTTTCCCCCTTTACAACCAGAAGTGATCAGCAGTACATTTTGGGAGAACCTAGCAGTGAGTGATATATTTCCATGCAGTGCCACCTCAGATTTAAAGCAAAAAAATGAATATAAAAAAATATTATACACAGCCCTGTCTCCGCGACACGGGTGGTGTATATGAATGAGGCCGATTTTCTCATTTCATCAGCTAAATTGTCTCTTTTCTCAGTGAATGCACAACTGAGACAGTAAAGGAGGCTGGCTTACCTATTGAAATTAAACAGTCAGCCAGCCTCCTTCACATAAAGCACTGGTAACATTTCAGTTAATGAAATTCCTGATGAACCGAGAGATTGGAGGAGATACCTGAAGATCAGGTCATGTGACGTAAATGGGTTACTAGTTTATTAAGTTACTTTTTTTTTAGCTCATTTGTGCTAATTATATACAGGGGTTGATTAAGGGGTTGTCGTCCCGTATGGTATTGATCAGCTGTTTTCAGCTACGGTCAGATGTAAAATGTTAAATATTCCTTGAAATGTTCTGGCTCTTAGCTGCTCAAACGAGTATGATTCTTGGCCATTCTATGGAACATTGCTCACCAGGTAATTCTTTCCTACGTTACTTTTTTGTTTGCCAATGGTCATTCCCATGTTACTCTTGATGGTGTCGATCCAGCAGGTTCTTGGATGTCCTCTTTTTCTTCTGCCACTCACTGATCCAAGCATGACGTCTTTCTCCAATGAGTGACTTCACATAATATGGCCAAAATAAGCCAACAGCTTCCAGTGACTGTTTTGATTTGGTCCAAAACGTCTCTGCTGGTGATCCTCAATGTCAATGTGATTCGCAGAAGTTGCCTCCAGCACCAAAGCTCAAATGTGTCAATTTTCTCTCTTGTAGCCATCTTGAGTGTCCAAGTCTCGCATCCGTATATTGCTATTGGGTAGACAACTGCACTGACCAATCGGCATTTGGTAGGGAGAGTGAGGTCTCTACTTTTCCAGACCTTGTTCATGCTGACCACTGCTTCCCCTTCCAAATACCATGCATCATTTGACTTCAGGTGTGCAGTAGCCATCGCAGTTGATCTCAAAGCCCTGGAATATGTAATCGTTGACTATTTTAATCAACTGGTTGTCGACCTTGATATTGATAGCAGCAGTTTGCGCTGCAGTCATGATCTTTGTTTTCTTGACATTGAGATACAACCCACATTTCTCACTCTTCCTTAACCTGCAAAGTATTCTTCTCCAAATTCCTCATTCTCTGTCAGCAGAGTCGTGCCATCTGAACATCGTAGATGTCGATGATTCTTCCACCAATCTTCGCTCAGATGTTGCTCTAATCCAAGCCTGCATTCCTGATGACCATTTCTGCATTTATGTTGAAGGTTGCTGGTGATAGAATGCAGCCTTGCCAGGTGCCCTAATCAATATCGAACCAGTTCGTGTCTCCATATACTGTTCTTACTGGGGCTTCTTGCTTTTGGTAAAGTGAACTTATCTTATAAGATGACCAAACATCTGTTCCCGGTGTCTTCAACACAGCTCCATCAACTGTATAGTGGCCGCGGCCAAGTACTACACATCCAGCATGGATTCAAATCAAGAGGGGGTGGATGTGCACTAGCCAGCCACAACCACTATTACATTGACAGAGCTATGTAGCTCCATAACTGAGCAGTTCTGGCTACTGTAGACATCGGGAACAGCCGATCGGTGGGGTGGGGATGCCAGGGGTCGCATCCTGCCGATTATACATCCGATGGCTTATAAATGTTAACGTCCCAGACAACCCCTTTAAGTTAATAAAATGTAATAAGCAACATGACCCGGAAATGTTTGGTATTAAAAATAAAACTCAACTGAACAAATAAAAAAAAGTCAAACAAAAAACTCTTATTCAGTTAAAGAAAAAAAAAAATGGCACTCTGTATGTGGCACAAAAAAAATATCAATCATGTGGTCATTAATGCAAAAAACATAGGCTTGATGCATTTGGGGTTCATTATTTTCATGACAGATACTCCAGTCATTACAAGGTTAACTGGGGGCCGTCTACCATGTACCAGGGTATTCGGAATTAATAAATAGCCAGCTTGTATAAAAACATCTGCCAAACAGATTTTTGCGTCTAAAAAGAGAGTGAACTCCAAAATATTGGCATTTGGATAATCAAACACACTGTGCCACAATCTTATTTTCAGATAATAAATTTTAATTTACAAGGCCAAGGCAATGATCCTAATGAAGATTAATTACTGCAGTGGCTTTCATAACGCTCAGTGCAGCATCTTCCTAGGTTACTGTCAAAACACTAATGAAAATACATTGTGTTGTTAAAGTCTTTTCTCTGGCCACAGTCTGGCCGCAAATATGACCACATTTTTTTTTATATAATAAAGACAGGGGTTAAAAAAAAAAAAAAAGCTGTACCGGAAAAGTAATAATATAATACACAAAAAAACCTAGGCAGGTAATAAAAGTTTATGATGAGTAAATATAGAATGACCTATAGTCTGGTAGAATTTACAAAACATAAACCTCTTATTATAAGGGTTCTCTCTTTTGTTCCCCGTAGATACAGCACCGGTCAAAAGTTTGGACACATCTGTTCATCATGCAATGATTTTTCCTGTTTTATTGAAATTTGCATATTGTAGCTTCATACCAAAAACAGGAAAACCATTAGGAAACATAAAGAGTAACAGAGTAAAGAAGTGCAAACCAGAATGTGTATTAAATCTTAGATTATTCAAAGTACTCTCCATTTACTCAGATGACCGCTTTAGTATACTTTCCCATTATCTAAAGGAGCTTGATGAGGAAGTCACTTGGAATGGCTTTCAATAGGCTCAATGTTACCAGATATGCCGAGCACTTTTTCCTTTACTCTGTAGTCCAAATTTTCCCAAACCATCTCAGGTGGGTTGAGGCCAGGTGAGTGTGAAAGCCATGTCATCTGACGCAGCCTCCATCCTGCTCCTTGTTCACTTCGCCCTTACTTAGCCTGGAGGTGTTTGGGGGTCAGTGCCCTGTTACAACACAAATGATGGCCCCATTAACAGCAAAACAGGTGGGATGGCCTCTGTTGTTGAACTACACATGTAGAAACCATCTGCTTACCTTTTCTGCGTCCCACAAAGACATGGCGTTAGGTACCAAAAACTCAACATTTAACTCATCTGACCACAGTACAGACTTCCACGGATCTATTGTCCAGTCATTTTTTTTGTTTAACTTAGTCTTCTTGTTAGCGGTTCTCAGCAGTAACTTCTTCTGCAGAAACCCAACCATAAAGGCCTGTTTTTCGTACTCTTCTGGACAGATGTTGAGATATGCCTGTTAGATGTGTGAGCATGAGGTGCAGTCAATTTGCAGTTTCTGAGGCTGGTAACTCTGATGAACGTATCCTCTGCAGCAAAGGTAATTCTTGGACTTCCTTTCCTGCAGCTGTCATTAGGAGAGCAATTTTCATAATAGATTCTGATGATTTTCATGATTGTATTGGAGGATGACTTCAAGGTTCTAGCAATTTTTTGGATTGACTGACTTTCATGCCTTACAATAATGATGGGCTTAGTTGAGTGATTCTTGCCATATTCTGGCTTAACACCAACTCTGCCTGTGCAAAACACACCTGATGGTCGCAACCACTTTCTGAAGACCAGTGATTTCACTAAAACTCTTGAGAACGCATACCTGTTCATAAGAAGCCATTGTAGGTCATTGCCTGATTACGTTGTTTACGAGAATGGCAAGGGGGCATACAGTGGTCATGAGAATAAAAGAAGGGCACTTTGAGGAATCTAACCTTTAGTATATTCTGGTTTGTTTCACACACTGTTTCATTACTCTGTTTCTACAGGTGTTCCTTCATGTTTTGTTTCAGTCAGTCTAACACTCTACAATGTGCACATTCCAATAGCAAGGAAAACCATTGCATGAAAAGGTGTGTCCGAAGTTTTGACTTGTACTATAGGTGTAAGGCTTCATACCAATGGTTCTAAAATGGCGCCATGGTGCAGCTAAATACCTATGGGCAAACTATGACTTAGCGGCTCGGCTGGGCATGCTTTGCTGTATCACTTGGTCTTGCCAGTATAGATGTTGTTATAATTGAGCTGTCATAGATGTGTATGTGGCCTGTATGTCCAATGTCTTTTGCAGTGTCATACCGAAATTTTTTGATAATCCATATGAATCCAAGCGGAAAGAAGTTGTGGCATCAGTATCCATCTGCATAAAACTTATTCCCTCCGGAAACTTTGCCTATAACATATGACACCCAACTGGGCATTGTACAGCAACACAGAGTCCATGTAAACAATGGAAAATAATATCAGTTGGGTCAACGGAGCTGGGACTGCCAACTGTACTTTGAAGGGGTTCTGACACACTGAGCCAAAACCAATGGTTCTTGTAGCTTAGAGTGGTTGCCCATGGAGAGTTATGGGTTTCAATGATGTGGGCATGCTAACTCATTGAAAAGTATATTAGAACCAAAAGACTTGTTAAGCAGAAGGACCTCTATTCAGGGGACTTATGGTAGTCCATTAGATACAGTAGAATCTCATGAAGAGAGGGACTCTAAACAAAACAGAAACGCAAGTGATGTGGAATTACTTGAGCAAGATACTGTCCAGGGGCAAGTATTTCCACCCAGTAACAACTGCCAGGATCAACCAATGAAGACACTGGAGGATGGATGGACATATAAGATCTACAGTGGCATGTAAAAGTTTGGGCACCCCTGGTCGGACAAGACCTTATCTGAGCATGTTTGATCACTAATTAAAATCACTCAAACAAGAATTGAAAGACTCTTGGTTGGGTACAAAAGGCATTTATAAGCTGTGATACCAGCAAAAAGGGTGTGCTACTAGGTAACAACAATGCAGGGTGCCCAAACTTTTACATAAGCCCATTTTTCGCTTTGTAATTTTTTTAAATTTTTAAAGGAAAATACAGGTTTTATTTTTCCTAAAATACAAAGGGAATGTGTCATATTTAACTTTAGGCCTTTCAGAGGTCATTTTATCTTCAACTTGCTTAACTATTCACAATAACAGTAATTTTGACCAGAGGAGCCCAAACTTTTACATGATTATACACACACACACACACCCCTACCCCTATACCTGAAAAAGGGAGATGAGACTTTAGAACCCATTTGTCAAGATTAATATAACCTCAAGGAAGGACTATTAGGTAATAATCCCAAACTACTTTGGGTTGTCATTGTGGGGTTTGCAGAAACACCATAAAGGCGTCTCAGTATTGTAGGCTTCAGCTGAAAATATACTCGTTCGGTGCCAATAAATTCCAACCAGCAACATCTCTTGGGTATACTGGTTCTCTGGCTGTGACCAGTCCATTTTAGATTCTAATTTTCTTACATTGTTTAATAATCCCTAGCAAAGCACAAAGGCCTTTGAACGATGGACAGCCCATTAATAAATGGCGGTTTCACGTCAATGATGCAGCCATTGCAATTAATCACAATGTTAACCGTCCCATATGCCTCTCAATTATCACTAAAAATAATAAAGGAGCCGCATGCACGTTGTGAATTCAATGGAGAGAAGATAAAGAACGTGTCAGTCTTTTACATCCATGTGTGACCCATTTGCTAACCTCTACATTAAAAAATGTTACAAGATAAAATCCAGTTTCCTAGGTTTATAAAAGAAATGTATCCGTAAAAATCGGATTCCACTTGGATGATGTGCGGAATTCATTTATTTTTCAGACTCGGAATAAAGTAATTTTTGGATTCTCAAGGACAGTCGGACCAAGCGAAAGACTGTTCATCAACAACCCTATGGAATAACATGCGTCAGTGTGCTGTCCAATCATAAAAAAAAATCGTACAGAATCCGTCTGCTTTATACGCCCGCCTGAGCTCCCGCTTTACTTTTCTCAGCCGTATTACGATCACATGAAAGTTTGGCTCAGAGTCTGTAGTCATAAATCCGTTGACAGGAGTGCAGAAAAAGACAAGATAGTTACAGACTTCCATCAGAAGGAGCCACTGGGGAACAAATGAAAAATTTTTTTGGTGCCTAAGGATGATATACGTATACTCAGTGCTCTGAATCGGAATAGGTCATTCATTTTCTTTAGTAGCAGCTCTACTTGAGAAAATGTAGAGTTGGCCACACATGAATTTGGGATTTTTTCTTCGACGGGGGTATTAATTATAGAATCAAATATGGTCTGTAAGGTACGTGACAAAGGCTTGAATACTTATTAAATACAATGCACATTTAAATAAGTATTAAGGCATTAGTAAAATACATAAATGACCATCTTTGATTCTGTATCAACTCTGTTGGCCATGTGTGGCAACACAGAAGAGCATTTTGCTACCTACCAGCCTGTTGTGCCCGGCGCCGTTCACAGACCACTCCTGCCGGCGATACAGCTGCCTCCAACTCTGTTGACTGGGCGGGTCGTCAATGTCATTCTGATTGACAGCTGGATTCCTGCTGCCTAACTGGGGGAGCCGACTGTGAAATCAGAATGAGGTCGGTAGTCCCACCCCGTCGACAGAGCAGGGTGAAAAAAAAAGCCACAGTTCTGTTGATGTGGCGTTACAGCAAAGGCAGCTGAATCCCTGTCAGGAGCGGTCTGTGACTGCTTTGTGCCGGCGATGAGTGGAGCCGGGGGCAAAAGACAGATAGGTAGCAACTGCCTGCCTGTTTGTGAAAAACAAAAATGTGTCTAAGCACTAAGTCCCAGAAATCCCCTTTACTGGACGTAATCTGAGTAAATGGATGTATCCCGACCTAGACTCTGCAAAACGACCTGTCCCATTATTCAGTAAGCGAGATGAGATCCTTGAAGATGAATCCTGTTCTTCACCCTATAAGCAGTAGCCATGATTGATGACAGTGATTTTAAAGGAACCTCATCAGTGGCACATGTTTTTAATTACCAGGTACTTGATGACCTCATTAGAAAACCAAATCTCCCAAAGAAATCATCAGTATTGTTGACATCTAGGCTAGCAGAGAGGAATTTATTACAACCGGAAACCAAAATCACATACTATCACGGCAGAGAAAAGGATTTACTGCCACTGTTCTTGGACAAAAGCGATTTTGTTTATTACGACAATGTTCAAGGTTTGCTGATGAAAAATCACAATATCAACCAAGTGAACTGCGGCTGTTCATAGACCGTTCAAATCTGAGCCTAAAATGTGTGCTTTTACACAATGGAAACAAATATGGGTCAATCCCAATAGGTCACTAAACTGAGATGGCAGAAGAGCAAAGCACAATTGCTCTGGTCTTACAGAAAGTATCATACCACGATCACCAGTGGCCAATCTGTGTGGATCTTAAGATGGTGAATATTGTCCTGGGACAGCAGAATGAATACACCAAGTAGCTCGGTATTATCTGTCTCTTGGGTAGTAGATCAAAAAAGGTTTATTGGGTGAGAAAATAGTGACCTCAGAGAACACATGGTAGTAGAAAAGAATTGCAGAACTATTGGCCTCCAAGGATAAGATCATTTTACCACCAGCGCACATAAAAATTAGGATTAAAAAGTTTGTAAAGGCTCTAAACAAAGAGGGAAGATGGTGCGACTGCATCTGCAGAAAATCTCCAGAGGTAACCGCGGAGAAGCCAAAGGCTGGTATTTTTGATGGTCATCAAATCATAGGATTCCTGAAAGATCCACACTTCAAAACTTCAAAGATTCATTGAACAATGCTAAGGCAGATGAATGGTCTTTCACTATGGTTGGACGGAATTTTCTTGGGAAATATAAAGCCAATAATTAAGGTACTGTCACACTTAGCGATGTACCAGCGATCCTGACCAGCGATATGACGCGGTCAGGATCGCTGGTACATCGCTAAGTGGTCGCTAGTGAGCTGCCACACAGGCAGATCTCACCAGCGACATCGCTGGGGTCGCTATTTACCTGTCACACTAGGCGATCCTGCGTCCTCCCGCCCGGCTCCACGCTCGTCGCTCCACAGGAAGCGCCGCAGGAAGCTGACGACGAGAAATGGTCCTGGACGTTCTCGCGCGATCAGCGATAACCAGCGGGGGAGCGGTCGGAGGTAAGTATCAGACACAGCGATGTCGCTAGCAATATCGCTATAACGTCACAAGTTATAGCGATATTGCTAGCGATATCGCTTAGTGTGACAGGCCCTTTACAATGTAATAGTAGATGCAATGCCATCTTTTATCCGACACCTTGGCTGTACAATGAGTATCAAGGTGCATTAACTCCCCAGCAACTTGTATTGGTTCCCAGAAAACCTTTGGGATCTAAGTGAAGAGCAGGGTGAACAATTCCACCAAGATGTAAGAACTATAGACGGAAGATACCGAGAACACGGTGATACTCACATGATGGCGGACTACTGCTGGTCTATCCAAAGTGATTGCCTTGGCGCAACTTAACGCAAATCTTTAAAGCGCCACTTTTCAAGGTATCTCAGTAAATAAAAAGTTTGAATGACAACTTATTACACATTTAATTCTTATAGTCTGAAGTAAATTCTTCATAAATATAATAAATCTACATGCATGAATTTGATTTAATAACCAAGGTGGCAAAAACAATAATGTTTAGTAGACACCAGTCCTAGTGTTTGATTGGTTGTCTGCATATGCATATCTCATTAACTAGAACTGATGGAAGAAAAATAAGGGCAGATCCAGAATTGGCGAGAAAAACCGTCCCAAAAATGGGTTAAATATCTCAAGCACCAATTTTATTGCTCCCCATATCCAATTCCTCAGCCATGAACATGCTGGGAAACGAATTCTTAAAAGCCAAATTGTTACACAATTTTTAATGAAACTCAATTGCAAATATTAATTTTAGCCCAAAATACAAGCACTTAAGTAACAACAACGCCCCAGAAGGTGTCCATATCCGCAATTATCTAGCGGGTTCCTTAAGACATGATGAGCCAGTTCAATGTATTCTTCTATACTGAGTTGTAAAGTGCTGCACAATATGTTCGCCCTATAGATATATATGTTATTACTCTTCTGGACATAAACGTACGTAAAATTATGAGCGTCGTAAAGTATGTGAAGGAGCCTTAAGCAGTTGTGCACAAATAAGACTAATTAGGAATAAGAGCGGTGAGAAGTCCACGGTGAGAAAATCTGAGAGTCATAAATTATAATCGGTTGTGAAGGATTTATTACACGTGTAATAAAGTAATCAAGTTACAACCGTGAAGAATGTAAGAGAACACTAGAGAGAAAAAAAAAAGTGGACAAATCACAAACGAATCGCACACAAGCAGCATGCCACCCGCGACAGAAAATTGAATTTGGAAACACTTTTGAATGTCACAATTGTGGGAGATGAAAGTTGACTCTGCAATTTCAGTGTTGCGGGACACATGTTGTTGTGTAGCGTTAGCATTAAGGTTTCTGTTGGGCGGCTTCTCCCCAACCAGCCGGGCTTAACTGACGGGCTCTGTTCTAAAAAATAGGGAGAAACCTGTCAATCAAGTCAAGCTGGGCAGTGAGGAGTCAATTAAACTCGGTTTCCTGTGTCCAGCTCCATTTTCTCTACAAACCAGGGAGGACAAAGACAACAGTTTTGCGTAATAAAATAAAATTTAAAAGAAAAAAAAAATACCCATCTGATTGGGATGAATCAAGCTTCTCTAATTAGCCATTATCAGCAGGGATGCCATGCTTGGCTATATAATGTCCCGTCTACTATTGATTAGCCGATTGTTATGGGTCCCATTTTCTTTAACCCTCAACCACCCACAATCCTCTCTTCAGGTGTAATGTAAAATTAGTTGACAAGCATCACGGTGGCGCAGTGGTTAGCATTGTTGCCTTACAGCGCTGGGGTCCTGGGTTTGTATCTCACCTAGGACAGCATCTACAAGGACTTTGTATGTTCTCCCCATGTTTGCAGTGTTTCCTCCGGGTTCTACGGTTTCCTACCACACGACATACTGACAACGAATGTAGAACGTGAGTCTCAATGGGGACAGTGATGTGGATTTCTACAGCGCTCCGGAATATGATGGCGCTATATAAGTGAGCATAACAACTAAACAGATAATGTAATACCTGGCACATAATGCCCGAACAGCCTACAACTCCTCGAACGCTACGCTCAGCTCTATTCTGCTCTCCTCTCTGGAAATCTATTAATTTTTAATACTTTGCTTATTTACAAAAGGCAAATATGAATAATCAATTACTGAATCCAGAAGAGAACTGTTTTATGTGGACTTCTTTTACCTCATTTTTCAAAACGTTGCTGGTAAATTAGACCCCAATGTGCTCTGATAAAATGTACCTTATTCATCCACATACCATATTGATCGAACTCTGATCAAACACTCTGCGCCGACACACAGACTGAATACACAGCTCTGACTTCATGGCCTGTGGATACTGTGATCCTGTGTAAACATACTAACATCCATGTAGACTCTGGCAGCGATATATATAATTGGCAAATACTGATACCTCAAATATTCCTCCACTCCCACTTATTTGGAAGTTCAATAGTCCATGGCACAAGCCTTGCTTACAGCACCACTCCAGTGGTGCAATAAAAAAAAAAAAAAAAAATCCCGCTTGAGTTGTGCTTTAACCCCTTCATGACCAGGCCATTTTTTGCAATTCTGACCAATGTCCCTTTATGAGGTAATAACTCAGGAACGCTTCAACGGATCCTAGCGATTCTGAGATTGTTTTTTCGTGACATATTGGGCTTCATGATAGTGGTAAATTTAGGTCGATAATTTTTGCGTTTGTGAAAAAAATGGAAATTTGGCGAAAATTTTGAAAATCTTGCAATTTTCAAATTTTGAATTTTTATTCTGTTAAACCAGAGAGCTATGTGACACAAAATAGTTAATAAATAACATTTCCCACATGTCTACTTTACATCAGCACAATTTCGGAAACATTTTTTTTCGTTAGGAAGTTATAAGGGTTAAAAGTTGACCAGCGACTTCTCATTTTTACAACAAAATTTACAAAACCATTTTTTTTTTAGGGACCACCTCACATTTGAAGTCACTTTGAGGGGTCTAAATGGCAGAAAATACCCAAAAGTGTCACCATTCTAAAAACTGCACCCCTCAAGCTACTCAAAACTACATTCAAGAAGATTATTAACCCTTCAGGTGCTTCACAGGAACTAAAGCAACATGGAATGAAAAAATGGACATTTTAATTTTTCCAACCAAAATTTTATTTTAGCATCAGTTTTTTCATTTTCACATGGGAAACAGGATAAAATGTATCCTAAAATTTGTTGGGCAATTTCTCCTGAGTACACTGATACCTCATATGTGGTCATAAACCACTGTTTGGGTGCACGGCAGGGCTCAGAAGGCAAGGAGCGCCATTTTACTTTTTGAATGTAAAATATGCTTGAATGTTTAGCGGTTGCCATGTCTTGTTTTAAGAGTACCTGTGTGCCTAAACATTGGAGCTCCCCCCACAAGTGAGCCCATTTTGGAAACAAGACCCTCCAAGGAACTTATCTAGATGCATAGTGAGCACTTTGAACCCCCAGGTGGCTTCACAAATTGATCTGTAAAAAAAAAAAGTACTTTTTTTTTTTCACAAAAATTTTATTTGGCCTCAGTTTTTTCATTTTCACATGGGCAACAGGTTAAAATGGATCCTAAAATTTGTTGGGCAATTTCTCCTGAGTACATCGATATCTCATATGTGGTCATAAACCACTGTTTGGGCGCACCGCAAGGCCCGGAAGGGAAGGAGCGCCATGTGACTTTTTGATTGGAAAATTAGCTCCAATCGTTAGCGGACACCATGTCGCATTTGGAGAGCCCCTGTGTGCCTAAACATTGGAGCTCCCCCACAAGTGACCCTATTTTGGAAACTAGACCCCCGAAGGAACTTATCTAGATGTGTGGTGAGCACTTTGAACCCCCAATTGCTTCACAGAAGTTTATAACGCAGAGCAGTGAAAATAAAAAAATAATTTTTTTTCCTCAAAAATGATTTTTTAGCCCGCTATTTTTTATTTTCCCAAGGGTAACAGGATAAATTGGACCCCAAAAGTTGTTGTCCAGTTTGTCCTGAGTACAATGGTACCCCATATGTGGGGGAAAACCACTGTTTGAGCGCACGGCATGGCTCAGAAGGGAAGGAGCGCCATTTGACTTTTGGAATGGAAAATTAGCTCCAATCGTTAGCGGACACCATGTTGTGTTTGCAGAGCCCCTGTGTGCGTAAACTTTGGAGCTCCCCCCACAAATGACCCCATTTTGGAAACTAGACCCCCTAAGGAACTTATCTAGATGCATAGTGAGCACTTTGAACCCCCAGGTGCTACACAGAAGTTTATAACGCAGAGCCGTTAAAATAAAAATATTTTTTTCCCCTCAAAAAATAAAATAAATTTTTAGCCTGCTATTTTTTATTTTCACAAAGGTAACAGGATAAATTGGACCCCAAAAGTTGTTGTCCAGCTTGTCCTGAGTACGCTGGTACCACATATGTGGGGGGGACCACTGTTTGGGCACACGTTGGGGCTCAGAAGGGAAGTAGTGACGTTTTGAAATGCCGACTTGATGGAATGGTCTGTGGGCGTCATGCTACATTTGCAGAGCCCCTGATGTACCTAAACAGTGGAAACCCCCCACAAGTGACCCCATTTTGGAAACTATATCACCTAAGGAACTAATCTAGATGTGAGGTCAGCACTTTGAACCCCCAAGTGCTTCACAGAAGTTTATAATGCAGAGCTGTGAAAATAAAAAAATATTTTTTTTCCTCAAAAAGTGATTTTTAGCCCACTATTTTTTATTTTCACAAGGGTAACAGGATAAATTGGACCCCAAAAGTTGTTGTCCAGTCTGTCCTGAGTATGCTGGTACCCCATATATGGGGGGGACCACTGTTCGGGGACACGTTGGGGCTCGGAATGGAAGTAGTGACGTTTTGAAATGCCGACTTGATGGAATGGTCTGTGGGCGTCATGTTACGTTTGCAGAGCCCCTGATGTACCTAAACAGTGGAAACCCCCCACAAGTGACCCCATTTTGGAAACTAGACCCCCCAAGGAACTTATCTAAATGTGTGGTGAGCACGTTGAACCCCCAAGTGCTTCGCAGAACCGTGAAAATAAAAAATCTTTTTTTTTCCACAAAAATAATTATTTTAGCCCCCATTTTTTTATTTTCCCAAGGGTAACAGGAGAAATTAGACCCCCAAAGTTGTTGTGCAATTTTTCCTGAGTACCCTGATACCCCATAAGTGGGGGTACACCACTGTTTGGGCACACGTCGGGGCTCGAAATGGAGGGAGCACCGTTTGACTTTTTGAACGCAAAATTGGCTGGACTAAGTGGTGGCTCCAAGTCGCGTTTGGAGAGCCCCTGATGTGCCTAAACAGTGGAAACCCCTCAATTCTATCTCCAACCCTAACCCCAACACACCCCTAACCCTAATCCCAACCCTAATCCTAACCCTACCCACAACCCTAATCCCAACACACCCCTAACGAAATCCCAACTCTAACCCTAACCACAAGCCTAACCGTAATCCCAACCCCAACCCAACCCTAATACCAATTCCAACCCTAACCCTAAGTTCAACCCTAACCCTAAGTTCAACCCTAACCCTAAATTCAACCCTAACCCTAAGTTCAACCCTAACCCTTAGTCCAACCCTAACCCTTAGTTCAACCCTAACCCCTAGTTCAACCCTAACCCCTAGTCCAACCCTAACCCCTTGTCCAACCCTAACCCCTAGTCCAACCCTAACCCCTAGTCCAACCCTAACCCTTAGCCCAACCCTAACCCTTAGTCCAGCCCTAACCCTAGCCCTAACCCTAGCCCTAACCCTAGCCCTAACCCTAGCCCTAACCCTAGCCCTAACCCTAGCCCTAACCCTAGCCCTAACCCTAGCCCTAACCCTAGCCCTAACCCTGGACCTAACCCTAATGGGAAAAAAAAATATATATATATTTTATTATTTGTCCCTACCTATGGGGGTGATAAGGGGAGCGGTGATTTACTTTTTATTTATTTTGATCACTATGAAAGTTTATCATAGTGATCAAAATAAATGAATGAATCTGCAGCGTTGCAGATTCGATTCGGCGCACTGCGCATGCGCCCGCCATCTTGCAAGATGGCGGCGCCCATGACGCTGGACGGCAGGACACCGGGACGGATAGCGGGAGGTCGGAGGCACAAAGAGGGTGAGAGTGGGTGATCGGAGGGGCGATCGGAGGGCTGGGGGGGCGGAGGGAAGGCGGAGGGGCAGATCATGACGGCGGCTGCCGATTGGTGCCGTCAGACGGTGGCGGCAGCCGATCGGTGCCGTCAGTCGGTGTGGGGGGGGGGGGGGGGGGGTCGGGTCTCGGTGTCCAGCCATGTCCGATGCTATTTCAGCATCGGCCATGGCTGGATTGTAATATTTCACCAATTTTCATTGGTGAAATATTACAATCGCTCTGATTGGCAGTTTCACTTTTAACAGCCAATCAGAGCGATCGTAGGCACGTGGGGGCTAAGCCACACCCCCAGGTGTTAACTCTGAAGGGTCCTTTGTGTGCGGGTCGGGTGACCTTTCAGTGACCCCGGTCACCCGACCCGCAGGGGGGCTATTTATAGCATGACGCCTACGTAGGCGTCATAGGTCGTTTGGGCACTGCTTTTCATGACGCCTACGTAGGCGTCATAGGTCGTGAAGGGGTTAAAGGATCAAGAATTCCCATCAGTAGCCGTAAAAGGTAAAACCAGCTTCAGAAATTCGATGTATATAAAAGTATCAAATTTATTAGGTAAATTAAAAATAAGATAACAGTATGGTAGTCATAGCCAGGATTTCTGAAGCTGGATTTAAATTTTTCAGCTATCGATTGATCTTCCTGTTGCACGGCTGGATTTTCCTTCCTTCGGACCAGCTATGGGTGAGCTGACATAATCCCCTTATCTATCACAAGGATTCCCATAGGCCATGTTCACAAGTTGCAGAATATTTTGGTGTGGATTTGGTTCGGGTGCCGTCGCACTAAACGATGCACCAGCGATCCCGACAACGATACGACCTGGTCAGGATTGCGGATGCATCGCTACATGATCGCTGGTGAGCTGTCAAACAGGCAGCTTCATCAGCGATCAGCACCAGCGAGGACGCTGGTATCCAAGGTAAATATCGAGTAACTAAGCGCGCGCATCACTTAGTTACCCGCTGTGTACCTTAGATACCAGCTCCCAGCGCGAGCATGCTGGTATCTAAGGTACACAGTGGGTAACTAAGCGACGTGCGCGCTTAGTTACCCGATATTTAGATTGGATACCAGCTCCCAGCGTCTGCTTACAGCGCTGGGAGCTCGCTGATCGTTGGTCTCCCGCTGCCACACGCAGCGATGCATGCTGGCCAGCGGGAGACCAACGATCAAAAAATGGCCCAGGACAAAGCATGGGCAACAAACAAGGAGAATTGGAACTACAAACACAGGAAAAGAAATATGATGTCATTGGAATCACTGAAACTTGGTGGGACGATACACATGATTGGAATACAAGGCTAGAAGGATACAACTTATTTGCAAGAAACAGACTTGATAAACGAGGAGGAGGTGTCGCATTGTATGTTAGAAACGCGTATATCTGCACAGAGATAGAAGCTTCAGAGACTGGGAGTTCTGTGGAAACTGTTTGGGTAAGAATACAAGGACAGAACAATGGAAAGGACACCATTGTAGGCATTTACTACAGGCCGCCTGTGCAAGCTGAAGATATGGATAAACTCTTTATGCATCAAATGGCCAAGTTCTCCAAAAATATGACATAGTTGTCATGGGAGATTTCAACTATCCAGACATTTGTTGGGAATCTCTCTCAGGCAAAACTAACAGGTCAAGGAAATTCTTATCCTCTCTTGCTGACAACTTTATCATCCAAAAGGTAAGGGAGAAAACAAGGGGAACTGCTACCTTGGATCTAATCCTTATAAACAGGGAGGAAATGGTTGAGGAGGTAATAGTGGCTGGGACCATGCTATATTAGAATTTTGGATAACTAGAGGAGGAAGACCTGTGAAGACTCAGACGTCAAGGTTAGATTTCAGAAAGGCAGATTTTAAGGGATTCAGAAAGAGAATTGGAGGGATCCAATGGCTGGATATCCTTAAAGACAAAAATGTCCAGGAAGGATGGGAAATCTTGAAAAATGAAATTCTCAAAGCACAATTGTTAACAATTCCAAAAAGAGGGAAGAATAGGAAGCATTTAAGGAAACCAGGATGGATGAACACAGAACTTAAGCACATGCTAAAAAGGAAGAAAAAAATGTTTATAAAATGGAAAGAGGGAGGCATGTCTAAAGAAGAATATAATGCTGTCTGCAGAACTTGCAGGGCACAAATCAGATTATCTAAAGCTGAAAATGAATTGAGGCTTGCAAGAGATGTCAAAAGCAATAATAAAGGATTTTGGGGATATGTCAAAAGTAAAAGAAAAGTCAAAGATGCTATAGGATTTTTACAGGATGAAAAGGTAAGACAGGATGTTGAGAAGGCCAAACTTTTAAATTCTATTTTGCATCTGTTTTCTCTCAGAAAGGAAATGTAACATCAACTGCTCTTCACTGTCCTATTAAGGGAATAGAAGAATCCAGGATATCTATAAACAGAAAGATAGTGAGCAAACACTTAGTTAACCTAAATGAATTCAAGTCTCCAGGTCCAGATGAATTACACCCCAGAGTACTGAAGGAGATAGCAGAAGAAATTTTTGAACCCCTCTCCATAATCTTTGAAAATTCTTGGAGAACAGGAGAAGTCCCAGAAGACTGGAGAAGAGCAAATGTTGTTCCTATCTTCAAAAAGGGTAAGAAGGTGGACCCAGGCAACAATAGGCCGGTGAGTCTGACTTCTATACCAGGAAAGATCTTTGAACAAATTATTAAACAACATGTATGTCAGTACCTGGATAAGAATGAAGTGATTGAGTCAGAATGGGTTTGTAACTAATAAGTCATGTCAGACTAACTTAATTTCCTTCTATGACGGAATCACTGATTGGGTGGATCAAGGGAATGCTGTAGATATAGTATATCTTGACTTCAGCAAAGCATTTGACAAAGTCTCTCATACAATCCTTATTGAAAAAATGACTAAGTATGGAATGGACAAGGCAACTGTTAGGTGGATTCATAACTGGCTTAGTGATCGGACCCAAAGAGTGGTCGTAAATGGCTGCACATCCAGTTGGAAGAATGTCTCAAGTGGGGTACCACAGGGCTCTGTCCTGGGCCCTGTATTGTTCAACATCTTTATCAACGATTTAGATGAAGGAATTGAGGGTAAACTGATTAAATTTGCTGATGACACAAAGCTAGGAGGGATAGCTAATGCTAGAGAAGAGAGAGAGAGGATTCAAAAAGATATAAATAAATTGGAGCAGTGGGCAGCAACTAACAGAATGGTTTTTAACAGGGAAAAATGCAAAGTACTACATCTGGGCAATAAAAATGAAAAAAGCATATACAGAATGGGAGGAATAGGGCTAAGCAACAGCACATGTGAAAAAGACTTGGGTATACTAATAGATCACAGACTGAATATGAGTCAACAGGGTGATGCAGCAGCAAAAAAGGCAAATGCAATTCTAGGATGTATTAACAGAAGCATACAGTCTAGATCACGTGGAGTCATTATTTCCCTCTACTCCTCTTTGGTCAGACCTCATCTGGAATATTGTGTCCCGTTTTGGGCACCACATTTTAAAAAAAGACATCAACAAACTGGAGCAAGTTCAGAAAAGAGCGACCAGAATGGTGACCGGTCTGCAAACCCTGTCTTATGAGGAAAGGTTGCAGGATTTGGGAATGTTTAGTTTGCAAAAGAGAAGACTGAGAGGAGACTTAATAGCTGTCTACAAAAATCTAAAGGGCTGTCACATTGTAGAAGGATCAACTTTATTCTCATTTGCACAAGGAAAGACTAGAAGCAATGGGATGAAACTGAATGGGAGGAGACACATTAGATATTAGAAAAAACTTTTTGACAGTTAGAGTGATCAATGAGTGGAACAAGCTGCCACGAGAAGTGGTGAGATCTCCTTCAATGGAAGTCTTCAAACAGAGGCTGGACAGACATCTGACTGGGATGATTTAGCGAATCCTGCTTTGAGCAGGGGGTTGGACCAGATGGCCCAGGAGGTCCCTTCCAACTCTACGATTCTATGACACTCCTGCACGATCAGCGATACCCGGCGGGGGGGGGGGGTGTCACAAAATCAGCGATCTGCAACAAAATCCTCTTTTATTACTTGTGGATTTTGTTGCAGTTTTAGCTCGACTCCATTACAAAAGCATTAAATATGGTCACACCCGCAATATTAAAATCAGCATAAGAATGAGCATACTGCTTATTTGATCATCCACTGCACGCTATTATTTTCATGCCGATTTTTGTGCAAATGTATGAATGGGATTTTGAAGCTATTTTGCGACCTCCCATCCGAAAATAGCCAGGAGTTTGGTCCAGCGTTCATATTTTCAATATGTAAAGGGGAGTAAGCTTCTGTCAGACACTTTCGTAGCAGCTAATGATGAGCGCGCGTACTGGGATAAGGTGTTATCTGAGCATGCTCTGGTGCTAAACCGAGTGTCTTCGGCGTGGTCAGATATTATGTATTATGTTCGAGTCCCCGCGGCTGCATAACTCGCTGCTGTTAAGAGAACCGCAACACAGGAAACTGCTTGCTAGGTAATCCCTGCATGTGTTGCAGCAGTCTACCATTCGCGAGACATGCAGGAGCAGGGACTCAAACATATTATTTGAGCACGCCGAAGACACTCAATTAGCACCCGAGCATGCTGGATAACTGAGTGACAACCATTTTGACCACAAACATCCAAACACTGTCCTCCCGATTTCCCGTACTGCCAAAAAAGCAAATGTTCTGCACTGATACTTCAACACTCTTACGAGTTCGGAAATGCGGATCATTTTTTTTTTCTCTATTGGGGTATATGTTTTTATTAAAAAAAAAAAAAAGTTTTTTCTTAAACAATACCTACCAACAAGAACAATTTCTCATTAAGACTAAGGGAGTTGTTGCAGCTCTGCTTCGTGTTCTTCCTCGGATCGCGCGGCTGTTAAAAGCTTCAGGCCGAGAAGAATAAATTTGATTTTAAGAGGGGAAGAAAGAGCTGGAGATAAAGTGCTCCCCAGCCCCGCCGCTTGTCACTAATATGCCTTCCACAAGAGCTTATAAATGACCTTTAGTTTTATAGGACTTGGAAGATACTCTGAAAAAAAGCATTAAAAACGTCTCCTGCGCTGCTGGAATCTCACTGGCGATAATCACAAGTGAAGGGGAGAGATGTACTGAAAGAAAATAGGACTGGAACCCAAATAAAGATTGGCTTTTCAACCGGCATTACTCCTGAGATGATCGTAAACTCCTATAGTTTGTCCTGCAGCCCCATACACTGTCCTGGATTATTACAGAATAGGTGAGAAGGTGAGAACCGTACATTATACATAATCAATATACATTACACACTTATGGAAATATTAGGTAATGTCTCTGGGAAATCCACTTCCTAAAAGGGAATTTCCAATGACAGTTACTGCAAACATTCTGGCAAGGCTGCCTTAGGCCTCTTTCACACATCCGGATTTTGCCGTCAGGCGCAATCCGGCATGTGTGTAAAGAAATGGATCCGGGTTTTTTTTCAGCCGGATGCGTTTTTTTGACATTGAATAGCACATGCGCCAGATCGTGCCACATGTGCTTCCGTTTGTTTTGGTTTTTACCGGATCCGGCTGAAATCTGCTGTCCGGCGGCCGGACAGAACGCGTGCTGCAACATTTTTTTGTCCGGCGAATAAAGCCAGACATGCACGCATGCGGCACTTCTGGCTCTGTGGGACAATGAAAGGCAATGGTAACGTCCGGCAGCCGGATCAGGCTTTTATCTGATCCGGCCACCACTTGCAGTTTTCCTCCTCTGCGCATGCCCGGATCTCTCTCTCTCTCGAAAAGTGGTCTTCCCCCGTACTGCGGTGACTGCAGAGTCCGCCGTAAGTTGCGCCGCAGCTACTTCCGCTGCTTCCAGCTGTCCGGCTTGTTGCCGCACACCGCCGGAATCTCCCCGACGGATGTGTGAAAGTAGCCTTACAATATGCTATCCTGAAGTGGTCTCTTCAGCAGCGCACAACTTTCCAGTCTCTTTCGCTTCTTGGTTTTGGGCAGGGCTGCCATGAGAGGTGGTGCGTTCTCCATCAATGAAAGTCTTCAAACAGAGGTAGAACAGACAGATGTCTGAGATAGGTTCGCGACTCCTGCATTGAGCAGGAAGGTTGGACACGATGACTTTGGAGGTCCCTTTCAACTCTGGTGATTTTAACAGTGCATTGGCTGTAGAGTAGTGTCTGCAATTTTAGGAGTCATCTTCTCTCCTTGTGTGCGTCTACAGAGAGAGTCCGGTCAGTAACTGGCAGTGGAGGTGGAGACGTTGCCAGGGCCCCGCCTTTATGACTAGTGTCAAGTGCGACTTATTCACTGGGCTGACTTTTAAAATAATTGCTATTCCACTCAAATGGGAAAAAGTTAAAGCGCTGTAGAAGAGCTGGTCTGTGAATAAAAAAAAAAAAAAAACTATATGACTTTATACATATACAAAAAAGTGTGACTGCCGTATGGACATGGGCTTCTGTTGGGTGCCACAATGTACTGAAATAAGCTCCTAAGAAAGCACACAAGCCAGAAAGCGTACATCTGTATAAAGCTAGAAAGCGTCCATAGGTAAACGCTGATATACCTCTATGGGATCCCCATTACAGCTCTGGACAGGACAATTATAATGAGGGGATGAGCACGAGCCTGTACGATTCCTATATTCCTATAAGTCATATTACTGCCCGGAGCAGTCAGCCAATTTTAGATAAACAGTAAACTTGCGTTAGACATAAATGACATGACCTTATACCTTCTCTACTAAACCCAAGGGTGATGATTACTGTATTTCTATAAAACCATTAGTGTACCTCTTCCTGCCCAATGTACTATGTCAGTTCGGATGAAGACGGCACTTTCGCCATTATATGGCACAACAGAGCACGGATGACAGATTGCCTGTATTTTCCCATTAAATTAACATTCGCTATCTCTGAATTGCCCATTTTGCACCCGGGATGTTGGTTACTTCAATTCATGAGACAGCGATCACTAATAGGAAAATATATTTCATGAATTATTATCAGAGATGGAATTTCTGGTTCATTTCTTCAGGGATAACAATTTTGTGTCACAGTTTTATTAATATCTACAACACTTCTAAAAATGACAAGTCGCTGCCACGTGTACCGGGAACACATGCAAGAAGTAATTACCTCCTCTTACACCGTGCAGAGAACATTAGCACCAAAGTGTCACCAATTATACCCAGCTCACAACGGGGCCCGTCAGGTTCCCGCGCTGCATCTGACTACCCTTTCCGTTAAATGTTCCTGGCCCCCCTGAAGGAGACTGACAGCAGTGTGAACACAGCCTAAAAATACTGTATATGTTCCCATAAAAGGCAAACAGACAGACGACCCCAATACACGACCATCTGAATCCATACTGATGGCACGCGGCTACAACGTCAACTACAAGTGTAAGAGACACTGAGGCTACAAAGATATTGAAATTTTACAAAACCCCAATTTAGTGACCATATTTAAAAGGATGTCACCACTATTTTATTTTTGTTTTTAAATCAAAAATCACTTTTGTAATGGGGTTTCATTAAAAAAAAAAAAAATTGTATCATGAGCTTTCTATAGTTTGTGTTACACTGTGTATGGCTGGTTGCAGAATGAGTTCATGAAGAGTCCGTTCCTGTGTCCTCCCCGCGGACTCTCGATGCAGCCACTGATCAGCTGCAGCCATCCCTATACTGTCAGAGCGGACTTCCACTCATAGCGATTACTAAAAGATTGCAGCCAGGAGAAACAGAAGAAAGGTCGGGGGAGCAAAGGCCCGGGGGAGCAAAGGCCCGGGGGAGCAAAGGCCCGGGGGAGCAAAGGCCCGGGGGAGCAAAGGCCCGGGGGAGCAAAGGCCCGGGGGAGCAAAGGCCCGGGGGAGCAAAGGCCCGGGGGAGCAAAGGCCCGGGGAAGCAAAGGCCCGGGGAAGCAAAGGCCCGGGGAAGCAAAGGCCCGGGGAAGCAAAGGCCCGGGGAAGCAAAGGCCCGGGGAAGCAAAGGCCCGGGGAAGCAAAAACCGAACAGCTACAAAGAAGGAGTGATTCAGTAGGGATGACCCATTTAAACTTTAGCGATAGTCAAAGGCTGAAAAAGACGTAAGGAATTCAGGTCATGCAAAATAAGCCAAGGTATTGCTAGAGACAAGCTAGGCAAGATTTTACTATTGTTAATGAGAAAAAAAGACCGTTTAAACACCCTTAAAGGAATGCGTCACTTTCACGTGAAGCAACTTGAGAAGCCACTTTGTAACTATGATTTGCAACCTATATAAAGGTAGGCTACAGGTATCCATGTTATCAGAATTTTCGTATTTTTACGGTGATGTAGCAATAATGCTAAAAGCTTCTTTTCTACAACTCTCCTTTTAACACTAAACATATCAAATAGTTAGGAAACCGTATAATTAGGTGAATTTAGTCATCAAACACAGCAGCTCCATATTGGCAACATATGGGCAAGTAGACACAATCGCATCATGTCGACAGTGATGCAGTGCCCACAGCTGAGGGACCGAGGTGGGACATAGTGGGAAGCTGACCCTGTTATAACAAACAGGACAAAGCATTTTAAAAGTCGAGATCCATTGGCACCAAATAGTTAATAATCCATGCCTCTTTTCCCTCATCTTACAGGTCTGTGTCTCAGAGACCAGAAATAGGTTCCCGAGAGAATCTGAAATTCTAATGTCCTGAAACAACAAGTTCTGACAGTCCTGTCCAGATGGTTACAGCATCTGTCCAATGGGCTCCTGGCAGTGTTGGTTTTAGAAAGTGGGAAGAGGGATTTAACATTAAATATTCACTTGAAGTGGACAGCTGTGATAAAGCCGAGAGAATATTATCTGCAAATGTTCTTGAAGTTTTCAGCGTAAACCCAGAAATATTCAAAGCAATAATGTACCTGCTACTTTCTTCTCCACTGTGGTCATCCTCGTGGTCTCCATCACCATCACTGCCATCATCTCCTCTGTACTTATCGGGGTCAGGAAGGGTGCTGAGGTCTAATTCATATTCACTGTCTTCCTGGTCAAGGTAAGCGACAGCCTCCTCATCCTCCTACAAAAGACAAAAAAGATACCAAAGGTTAGTAACTCAACCCTGAAGGTAGCCATGCACACACCTCCATACACTTGGATAGTCGGCTTGGCCAAGCGTTCATGCGATCTGAAAAGGGAAAGAAGAGAAAGTCGAATAGGGAGAGAGGAGAAAGGAACTTCTGATGACTTATTTCCCCTGAAAACAAAGTATTGGCATTGAAATTCCAACAAGCTGTTCCTTCTCTTCCCTGAAATCACCGTCAGGGTGGAGTTGTGAGGCTCCCACAGGTATCAGATGGTCGGCAATATAGAATGTAAAGTTAAATTTAACCATGTTCAGAAGAACAATGTTACTAGATTCCTTGACTAACAAAACAGATAGAAAACAGTGCAGACGGAGTCTTAAACATTAAAGAGGACCGGTCACTTACCAAACATATG
Organism: Dendrobates tinctorius; assembly: GCF_039654945.1. NCBI lineage: Eukaryota > Metazoa > Chordata > Amphibia > Anura > Dendrobatidae > Dendrobates > Dendrobates tinctorius. The sequence continues at coordinate 21,909,009 of NW_027361743.1, read as the reverse complement.
TAACGTTCTTTACCTGGTATAAAATGACGCTTTTCTCCTGAATCAGGAATAGTTTGTTTTTGGTCCTGTGCCTTCTTTGTATAAAAATCTAGTATCTGAGGCCAACAGAACATGGTCCTCAATAGGATGCCCACAAAGGAAAGTGGAGGACCACATCTCCTTGGCTATAAAGGCTGGATTTATAGGGAAGAAGGGGCAATATCTCAAGAATGGAGAGGCATAAGAACAAAAAAAAAAAAACACAAAAAAAAAAAAACAACAGAAGAGAACAGCGGCAATTACACCTGCTAAAAACTTTCATATTTAAGTCAGGTGCTCTTTAATTCGTTCATACCACACTATGTATTTTAAGATTCCACTTTTGCTTCCAGGACAATTTTCGCTCTTTTGGACAAACAAATTAAACATGAATTTAAAAAAAAAAAAAATATATAAATGGATTTATAGGCAATTATAATGTAATATCCACAATCTTGCAACAGAGTTCAGTATATGGTAAAAAACATGAAAAGTATGACAAGTCTTTATATTCATGAGGACTGGAGGCTTCAAAAATCTTCCAATTGACAGTAAACATCACAGCAGACACTCGATGTCCTGATAAGATTCAGGGGTGCATCTCATATTAGGGTAGGTGAGGGGCTGATAACATGAGGAAAAGCTCCGGTATCACATCACCCTATAATGCTTTTTGAAGGCTGTACAGGCGAGAGCTGACTGACCTTTCTTGCTGCTGTCCGTTGCCGCCTCTTCGCTTTTCTTGTACACAGAATTTTTTTCATGCTGCACTCCATCTTTACTAGAGTGCTGCGCCCTCATATTACAGCAGTAAAAAGCATGTAAAGTTGGTATATACTACAAACGTCTTTGGCAATGGAAGGTTCAAGAGTCGGCCTATGACTTATAGTCCTCTACCTGATCTTAGGGGGACTATTCATCCAGAAGAGCTGTAATTTGCAAATGTTTATCCAGGGAGCATTGTCCTGAAGACTCTACACCGGCTGGATTGCCGTAACTTTCTGTATTTCATCTTGTAGACATATTTCATGCACGTCAGGATTTCTTGTTGGTAGTTTACTAAATTCACGGGTCACAAAGCCCTTCTTTGTCAGTCAATAATCAGCATGTCTGAGCAGCGCTTATATCAGGACCGTTCAACCATGGCCAACTCTCTGACCCTTGTGAGTTGTGTCGGGCTCTGCAGACATCTCCACTTGATGTCAAAAGCAGCTGGTCTGATAGACGCCGCACACATCGTCCACAAACACGACTGAGACTTCATTTGTAAGTTTGCATGATAAACAAAGATCTTAACAGATTTCAGACAGATGGGGCATTGCTTATTGATCATCCCCATTTGGGAGAGGGTGATGTTAGCTCAAACTCTATAAACCGGTTACTGCCAACTTAGACACATACAGGCAACACCTCACCCAGTGCATATTCCCCTCCGGTTCCCACGCCATCTCCAGAACAGTAGTTACCCAATTTGGTGGTCAGCCATTGTATACGGGTGTGGAATAAGTGGTGGTCCTCACCATTCACTTCTATGGCCCACAACAACATTACCGGGTGGGCTGGCGGTTGGAAGCCCGTATTCTCGATATAAGTGTGCACCCCAGGAGTCCGACCTGCATCTGTCAGACATTTATGCCATATCCCGTAGAGGTGTCAATTTTTATTAGGTAATCCTTTAAGGATCCACTAATATTAAGGTGTTGACATATTTCCCAAAATTAATGTCTTCACTAACAAAATGCTTTAAAAGGAAATCAGTCATCAGAAATCATTTCCATTTCATAATATACAGCTTTTTTCCCAGATTACATATGCCACATCTGGAGCCTATCAGCGGTGGTCAATCTCCACTGCACTGACAACCGGCCGCTATGGGGCCTCTGAGCAGGAGGATGTGTGATGGGTATATGGGCACTGGACTATGGGATGGAGCATATGTATGACGGGTATATGGGCACGGGCCTATGGGATCGTGGATATGTATGATGGGTATATGGGCACTGGACTATGGGAGAGAGGATATGTGTGATGGGTATATGGGCACTGGACTATGGGATGGAGCATATGTATGACGGGTATATGGGCACAGGCCTATGGGATCGTGGATATGTATGATGGGTATATGGGCACTGGACTATGGGATGGAGCATATGTGTGATGGGTATATGGGCACTGGACTATGGGATGGAGCATATGTATGACGGGTATATGGGCACGAGACTATGGGATGGAGCATATGTGTGATGGGTATATGGGCACTGGACTATGGGATGGAGCATATGTATGACGGGTATATGGGCACGGGCCTATGGGATGGAGCATATGTGTGATGGGTATATGGGCACTGGACTATGGGATCGTGGATATGTATGACGGGTATATGGGCACGGGCCTATGGGATCGTGGATATGTATGATGGGTATATGGGCACGGGACTATGGGATGGAGGATAATTATAATTTGTTATAACTAACCACAGTTAGTTACTATGCCCGGGCAGCGCCGGGCTCTTCAGCTAGTACAAAATAAAAAGTTTCACTAATGAATGAGACAGCCGTGATAAGGAATGAGACTGGCTAAGGTAATGAACTGAGACAAGAAGCCAGTCATTGATCACAAGGAGGAAGAGGAACTTTTGTGCTACCTAAGGCCATGACATTGTGTTAGTGCTGGTAGAGTACCTCCAATCTGTGCCCGCCAGAAGCATTTTAAAATGAACATTTAGTGAATTTTTCATTTTTTTTTTTCACAGATTTGCAAACTACTGGACATGTCATAAACCTCTAGACGTCATTCTGACTGTCATACTGATCTATACGGAGCGCAGAACTGTGTGCCTATATAGACTGAATAAACGGAAGGCCATATATCTCCAGAGCTGTCATTAACGTGACTCCAGTATTTAGTTTGCTTATATAAAGGGCAATAAGCACAACATAAAAAGCAAGACACTTTATAAATGACCCCAAGGGAGCACATGCCCTTGAGCGCATTGATCCTTGCAGGGTAAGCAGCGCCGTAGAATTGTAGGAAAGTGTTAAACTAGGATCACGCATACATAAATCATGTGCATATCTTCCGCCCAGGAGAGAACCTAATGTCTTATTAGTGATGAGCGAACGGCCTGGGATATGGTGTTATCCGCCATGCTCGGGTGCTGACCGAGTGTCTTCGGCGTGCTCGAATAATATGTTCGAGTCCCCGCGGCTGCATGTCTCGCGGCTATTAGACATCTGCAACACATGCATGACTGCCCAACAAACCGGAAAAGCCTGCATGTGCTGCGTCTGTCGAACAGCGGCGAGACATGCAGCAGCGGGGACTCAAACACTCAGCACCCGACCATGGCGGATAACGCCTTTTCCGAGCACGTTTGCTCATCACTAATCAATGTAAATGTAACAAGAGTCAAATGCCAAAAATCTTTTAACAAAATAAAGTTTCATTTATCTTTATATGAAAAAACCCCATAATATCCATATAATGCATCCTGTCGTTACCTATAATAAATATTGACCGTCCACTCTTGGAGGACTTGGTCGGACTGTCTAGACTGACTGTATAATGTCAGCGGAGTGTTGACAGGTTTGACTTCGGCTCCATTTTTTTTTCCCCCCGGACGATTTGGCTGAAATGCAGTAGCTGAGCCTTGAGGTGATTTTTTTTCTTCCCATATCCTTTTTTTTTTTTTCTAGATGTGAGAAGGAGAGAAATGACAACCAAAATCCCTTATATTCCGGGCTCATTCTACATTCTTGAGGTCACAGCTGTCAGCGGATTGCTCAGAAAGTGATATCAATACAGACTCTTCTGTGCGCTCCGCTGCGCTGATCTCCACGATTCTCCGCAGATCCCCAGGGAGAGTAAACCTGAATTGGGATTTTCTGTTCTCGGCTTCTTTTTTTTTTTTTTTTTTTTCATAAACTATGGCACCAAGTTCGTTCTGTCAGATTTTTTTTCTTTCTTTTTTTTTGCAATTACAATGCTATCCCTCTTAGAAGGGATAGAGGAAAAAAAAGGTAAGCCCAGAAGTAGTGGAGCCAAACTGCACCATACGGACAATTCAGGGTAAATGTATTATAGACTTTAACCAAAGAAAGGAAAGTACATACCGTACATCATTGTGGAAAGTAGGACGCATTCACTGTCACAAAAGGGCCACATTTATTTAAATCCCATTTTTCTAGGTGAGAAAAACCGCTCACGATGATCAAAGAGTTTGTGTCATGGAAAAATGCACCTAAACTTGGCCAGAAAAATGGATACGGTCCATCAAGGGATGTGGTTTACTTTTGAAGGGGAAATTGTCAGTGGACATATTTGGAAACAGTCCATAGGATATGGATGATGGATTTGTTAGGATATATGAGCAAGATTTTTCAAGGAGTTCTTGAAGTGTGTCCACACCATGAAAGACTCATCCTACTCATCTCTATCAAAATAACTGCGGTCCATAAATTCAGTCTTTTCATCCCGAACATACAGCCAATGTCTTTAAAGGGAATCTGGCAGCGGGTTTTTGCTGCCTCATCTGAGAGCAGCCTAATGTAGGCAAAGAGAAGCTGAATCTAACGACGTATCACTTAGATTACTGGGTGCAGCTGTTCTGACACAATCAGCTTCTAGATTTAGCATGAAGCAGAGCTGAGAAAGCTAACCCCGCCCACACCAGGTTATAAATATACAATGTGTTAAAACAGTGATGTGCCTATCACAGGAGGAGGCGGAGTCAGAGCAGAAAGCACGCGCAGTTGTGTCCCAGCAATGATGAGCTCCTGGTGCTAAAACAATCATTGCAAGCAAACAACACCACAGAGCTTAATAAGAGAGGCATCTCTGAAATCTGTGTTTTAACCCCTACCTCATGCGGTCTTCAGATTACATAGCAAAAACCTGCTGACAGATTCCCTTTAAGAACTATCTTCAGCATAAAGAAGGACAAGGATTCCTGGAAGTGATGATAAGGCCCCACAGAGCCTGGAACTCAACATCAAGTCCCTGATGCAGCGGTGCTATGCGTGGGGTTCATGCCCATGACATTATAACCAGATTCTTGATGCCTTTATCACTGTTTGGACATCACATTATTGGTTTTGTAAGCTTCTGTGTTATTCTTAGTTTATGATCTTGTCAGTATACTCCATCTTTCTATGGGTATTTACTATATCTTTATACCCATCAATATCTGATGTATAGTGTTAAATTGAGTTTTATATAGTTATACTTTATCATTCAGGTCTTTATTAGACTATTAGTGCGTTTTACTACCTTATATGCTACACAATATCTATAGTGCGGGGAAAAAAAAAACGGAAACGGCACATTCATTCATACGATTAAGGAGTTTTTATTGAAGAATCATAAAAAACTTTTACAAGCTGACGGATCAAGCGTGGATCATAACCCTGACCCTTAGGCATAAGGGCGCAGCGTGCGCCAGAAACAAGTCAGGGCTGTGATGCACAATGGATCCATCAGTTTATAAGTTTATGATTCTTCAATAAAGACTCCTTTCTCGTAAGGATGAATGTGCCGTATCCCTTTAATTCCCCTCGCTATTCAACGGCTGGGCATCACCAGCAGGATTTGGCACCCACGCAATCAGTTTTCCGGTATATTTCTGGATAACATCAGCATGGGGAGCTTACTCTTCCTTTTTTCATACCATTTGCGGTTTGTCCTCAGGAAGACGTCGGTTATACTGTGAAACGTGTCGACATTAAACCGCATTCCATCATCCTGGCTCCTGCTCCTTTCACCAACAATCTGGAATCCTCATTGATATATTTGGCGACGCAAAAAAAAATGTATTTTTTTTTTTTTATTCTGTCCAATATCCAGTCTGTGCAAGATTACATTAAGAGACAGAAGGATTTGCACAAGAGACAGCCACAGAAGAACTGTGGTCAGTCCTCCAAGATGTTGGGTACAACCTCCCTGCTGAGTTCCTTCACAAACTAAAGGGGCCTTTACACATAGCGATATCGCTGAAGCGTCACCGATTTTGTGACGCAGCAGCGATATCGCCATGTGTGATACTTACCTCCGACCGGCTCCCCCGTCCATTTCTCGTCGGGCGTTTCCTGCTGGCGCTGATGAGCGACGCGTGGACGCGGGCGGGCGTGCGTCAGGATCGCCGTGTCTGAAAGGTAAGTAACGACCGCTGCTGCGTCGCTACATCGCTGTGAGATCTGCCTGTGTGGCAGCTCACTAGCGATCATTTAGCGATGCACCAGCGATCCTGACCGGGTCGTATCGGGATCACTGGTGCATCGCTAAATGTAAAGGGGCCTTAAGTGTTGCCTGGAGGAATTGAAGCCTTGATTCTGCTCTGAAGACAAGAGGCGTTCACCCCAAATATTGATTTGACTTCGCTTTTTCATTTCTGCACTTAATATTTTAACAAAAAAACTCCCAAACACCCTTTTTAAAAAAAAATAAATAAATAAATTTTTGTAAAACCATTCTTACTTTACAGCACTTTTTTCACACCAGCCTAAAATTTTTCCACCCTAGTGCCCATTAGGAATATTACAATTATATCTGCTCACTATAAAACCTCTCGCTGGTTAGTGACGGCCATGAACTAACAGCTTCATTATCCTCCGCAGCGGCAACTTGGATGCCTCTCGGAAGGTTTTAGCAATTTTATCTAAAGGGGGGGCTGACCTACATTACAGATCCACATTTCTATATCGGTAACTCGGTATTTTTACATCACCTTTGCGGCGTGTTCCCATAACTTCCTTTTCTGTTAACTGTTTCATGACCAGAGGCCTCCCATTTTTATAATAAATTCAATATTGGCAATAAAGAGGGTTGGACAATAAACAGCATTTATCATCTTCATACACAGAAGACAAAAAGTATAATTGCTGGGGATCCGAAAGCCAAGAAAACTGGGTATTATTTTATTACTTAGTGCTCCCCCAACATAACTCCTTGGAAGATAGATGCTGGCTTATGGAGTTGTTTGATCATGGTAAATGGGTAAAATTGCAAGGTACTAGTAAGAACAAGTGACTATAGAATTTTCTTCTTAATGGACATCCCTGTTGCGTATGTTAATGGCCACCTCTGCAGTCTATCAGTGGCCGGTTTACTGCGCAAGGAGAGTAGCGCTTGCAAGCTCTTTGATATAGAGCTCGTAAGCACTGCTCTGAATCTGGTGAGATCTGCCCCTGGAACTCTGGAAGCAGAGTTAAAGCTGCCTCTGCTTCCAGCAATGGAGATTGTTGGCGGTCAGTGGCTATAAATCATGGTACTGCCAAATCAGGACTGTACGAGCCCACACGGCAAACGGGGTGGAAACGATAAAACCCCTTTAAAGGGGGTTCTCATTTTTGGACAACATCTACTTGCCAGAAATATCTCTTCAGATGACAAACTTTAATCCAGCGAGAAGCTGTCATCTGAGCAGTAAGTATTGGGTTCCTCTGCAGCGCCACCGTAGGGGAAACGTAGCATTACACAGCGCCCATTCACACCAATGTTGCGTGTAATACAGGACAGGTTCTCCAGAGAAGGAGAGACGCTCGTTATCGTCGCTCTTCGCTCAGGCCAAGAAATGAGTTCCATTCCCTTGTAATAAATCAGTTTCCTAAAATGGACAATGCCTTTAAGGAAGAACGGAAATTCTTTCTCCAAACCCAATCTGTTTTTCAGTAAACAAAAGGAGAAAAGAAATTATCTATTTGTGCAAATGTCTCCCTGTGCCTGAAGGAGAGCGAAAAAGGGAGCACTCTGAAGTTTTTATCTTCCTGCTGAGGCCTGAAGAACAACAAAGACGTGGAGGAAGGGTATAAGATCCTTCTCATCTCCATCTCAGACGATGCTTTCCTTATTCTCAGTCAAATTACGCAGTCGGTAAACTGGATAAAAGGATTCATTTAAATATCTCTACAATAAGATAAGAAGGCTCCGCCAACTTCTGCGCTACAGCCTGGAGGCGATGAATACAGATCTCATTCATTACCCCGCATAATGGAAACACTCAGTCAGCCACAGATCCAGCACGAAGATGCAAGGACTGAACGGACGACAAAGACTACGAACCGTCCACACACATTACGAGACAATGATGGGCGGTCACCACGCAGCACAAGCTGATTCTAGGACACGATTTCTCACTGATCGTCTTGTGCATGTGGTCAGCTCAACAACCCCTCAATAGCTCTCAACTCCAAAGACGGACCTGACGGATTTTACCCTATCAGGGTGAACACCGGTGGTAATTTACAAATACAAAGGTTTGTTAAGCAATCCCTGCCACAGTGACTCAAACATAGTTTTCACGTACAGTGAAGTCGATCGGGTTGGCACACAAGCATGATGAGATAACACCTTATTTGAGCACGTCTGCTCATCACTAGTGCCCACTACTCAGACATCCCCTTCTCAATCCATGTTTTGTCCTTGTAAAATAATAATACATTCACCTCCAGTTGTGGTCCAGTGGTCTCAGCACTGACTTATGTCACGAGATACCTGAGAGAGCCAGTGCAAACAGCACTGGATCAGCACCAGCTCTCCCAGGGATTGCGTGACATAAACCCTGCGGGCCAATCAGCGCTGACCTCTCTCTCTCGCCTCACCTCTGGACAAATCACATAAATCAGAGCTGCTGATGTATGAGATTAGTCTGAAGGCAGGGCGTGTGACGCAGCGGCACAGATAGCAGTGATCACAGGGAGAGCAAGAGCCGACACCAGTGGAACGGCACTGGAGGAGAGTAGAGGTGTTACTAATTTTATAAGGGGGAAACAGGGGTTTCTGTTCACATTGTACAATGACCGAAAAATGCTACTCAGTGCTGGGATGTGGCTGGACCAAGAGGCACGAGACACCTAGTCCTGCCTGTTGTGATATATTCCTGCTGATAAAACCCTTTTTTATTGTAAACAGCGAAACACAGCCCAATAAGCGATACATCGCTGGAATCCAGGTCTCTGCCCCTACATAATGCTGCACTCAGATTACACAGAGAACCTGCTGGTAGATTTCTTTAATGGGTGTTATATGCAACTGTAGGGGATATAGGGGCATGTAAAGGTGGCCATACACACTAGATAGCAGTTAGATGGGTGAATCATCCTATGCTTATGCAGCCATACACATTTTAGCCCACATTGGTTGTAACGGTCGATCAACCTGGTCGTACAAGTTCAACGATACTAGACAGATGAACAATAGTCTTACAAAGAAATATCATTCGTAGATAAAGGTTATTTCGACCAACTAAAGAGCTTTCTTCCGAATATTGGATAAAAATAAAAAAAGATCAAATATGGCTGACTTCACTGCAGAAGGTCAAGATGCTTTTGGTTTACACGGTTTGTTCTCATCAACCCATGTTTTATTCTTACGGTTCTTTAGATGCCGGCGCACAGGATCATTTCTGCTGTAGAGACACACTTCAGGAAGACGGTGGTGACTTTTTTTCTACATACTAATAGCATTGACTTCCAAGAAGAAGCCATCATAAAAACAAATTAACGTATAGGTCTCTTCTGTTAGTGGGTTCTTGGCTTACGAAGCCCGGGGAGGTTAAAAGAAGTGACAACATACAGAAGATATGCACAGCAAATTGTTTTGGCATTGCTGTGCATACTTTTTTTTTTGTGCTTTTTCGTAATCCGCCTGAACAAAAAAACACACAAGGTGCGCATATAGCCTTAAAGTTATATTTTCAACGTAAATATTTTGGCAGATTTTCTTTAGGTGTATGCCACACACTGGAAAAACGAGACACAAAAGAGTTGTGGCCAGAGGAGGGGGGAGTTTAGGACAGTTTTCCCATATGAAGGGACAACAGCAGCTTCCACTTCACTTGTAAAAGAAGAAGCCGGTCCATAAGGAAACCACCATTATTTCTGAAAATCAAATCAGAAAATCCACTGAGCCGGCTGAAAATCCATTAAGCGCAGGGCGCCGTCTCTGGCAGCTGAACCCTCCACCTCCTCAGTGCGAGGCCATGTCAGTGCAGCTTAACAAGCCGGGATATTGGATTCAATTCCCAATTTCTTGCTGTACCCAAAGCGGCTATACAGAATTGGACAGACAAGAAATAGGTTTTTGATGTATAGCGATCTCGCCCCACTGAAAGCAATCAGAGCTCAGCACTATAAAGTCAGGACCTTTTGGGGGATCTTAATATTTATAAAGAAAAACAAATATTTTCAATTGCGCTCTGACTGGTAAATCATATTTATCGAGCGAGCAGACAAACTAAATAAAGGCTCATCAGCCGAGGACTGCCGGAGACTCCAACTGCGTGAGCACTCACCAGGGTGGTGATAACGGGCAGCGGGGCGTCCCTATCCACTGAATGCGGTGTGATCTGCCAGATTTTATCACACTCCGGTATCATCAAGCAGCATAGGGAACAACATTTTGGGAAAATTGCTTGCAGATCACTAGCAGTTTAGAAATGATTCCACATCCAAATATTATATAAAAAGGGCTGTCCTCTCATACTACGAAACTTGCAAAAATCCATCGAAGTCAGCACTTCACTGCTGGCCCAGAGTCTAGGTGGCATGGCTTCCAATCCTGAGCACAATGAAGAAGAAAGTTGGCAGTGGCAGCTGTAGGGAAATGTATCGTCAGCTGGAGTTTACCCTAACCAGCTCTCTGGGGATTAGTAGTATGTTCCACTGTCGCAAAAACGCTGCAGATTTTCCAGTGAATTTGCTGATGAAAAATTCAGTGCATTTTACAGTTCCTAAGGCTAAATTTTCTCCTTATGTTAACGGTCTCCTCCCTCCATCTGTCGCCCGTCTCCGCCCCCCACCTGTCGCCCGTCTCCGCCCCCCACCTGTCCCCCGTCTCCGCCCCCACCTGTCCCCCGTCTCCGCCCCCACCTGTCCCCCATCTCCGCCCCCCACCTGTCCCCCGTCTCCGCCCCCCACCTGTCACCCGTCTCCGCCCCCCACCTGTCACCTCCCTCCTCCCTCCATCTGTCGTCTGTTTCCTCCCCCCACCAACCTGTAAAATGTAAGCCCACAAAGGCAGGGTCTCTTCCCTCTGTGCCAGTCTGATTGTTAATATACTTACTGTAAGCAATGTCCATGTTTCGTATGTAACCCCTTCTCATGTACGGCACCATCGAATCAATAGTGCTGTAACACTAAATAATAATGCCACTCTTTATAAGGAGAAATGTTACCTCTTACACCCAGAGGACTCTCATACAGTCAAATCAGATCTCATGCTTTTGCACTGAGGAGGGGCAACAACCCGAAACACGTGTCTGCAAACTGAGATTCTGGTTTGCTTTCATCTTAAATCAAAATTGCAAGACTCATTATTAAAGGGTCAATATTCACTTTTAGGATGGATGTGACTTATTTACTACTTCCAATAGTTGGCATTAGAGTTCAAGTCCTCTTCCTCTCTGAAGAGAATCTGCATATTACAGCGCCAGCTATCAATATCTGCAGTGTAAAGCGTTACAAGAGCTGCGGGTTTGAGATTCTCGGCGTGTCGCTTTATGCTGCGGATTTCAATGTGAACTTCACTGTGGAATGGAAAGGGTGGAATGTGAGCGAATATATCACTCTGGCAACTCCGCTGTGGGGGTCTGCAGAAAATACATTCACCTTTAAGGCAATATGATTGTCTGCATGATAATGGTCCTCAGCTCTGTAATTCATAGCTATTTCACCCACTGAGACTAGTATGTATATGCTGGTGTTACTGTCCTGATGGCCTCACATACAGAGCGTAGAGATAAGAGACACATGATAAAGTTTCCAATGATTATTCTCCACATTGGTTTGTGCATCTTTTTCCTTCTCATTTTCTCCTCTAAATCTAATGGACGCCCAAACTTCTAGCTTCAGCCGTGGAAATATGACTTGGTTTTACATTTCTAAATAGTTTGAGTCGGGTGTTACACTTCTGTCTATTCAAGAGAATTGAGCAGACCTGCAATACCAGACACAGTCCACAATGAGGAGTGGCGCTGCCACCGAGTACTTCCACCACAGCTGTTCCCATAACTGGCACTTCTGGGCATGTGCTTCCACCTCTCCATCCAACCTCTACCTGGACACATAGGAAATGGCCTTTAAGAAGAATCCAGAAGGAAGGAATCAATTGTGGAACTAGTAGTACAGACTTTTCTCTATTGTGTCCCAGGAAAAACGTTAGGTCGCATTTTGCTCGTACTCCTGTAAGGAGCCCGGGTGGTATCCAAGTGCTTCCACAGCCTGTAGCTTCTCCCGACTTGTCTCCCACCGTGCACATCTGCGATGTCATTAGTTAGCAATTGCAAAAGGAGCTGCCAACAGCAGATTTTGATGATTTGCCTTCATGCATTCAGCACGGCAGAACATTTCTCAAACAACAGTTCATGACCTGATTGAAGGTAGCTGAGGCTGTAAGTGCGCGGGATATCATGCTCCATTCTGAATAGAGCTATTTTGGAAATTTTTCCATTTTTTCATAATTTGCATATCTATAACATGTCTCTCCATCGCGTGATTTCCATAATCCAATGAATTTTCCTTCCTGGTACTGCAATTTTAGTATTGAGGAGTTTATATTTAATTATTTTGAAAGCTACAGCAGATTTAAAAAAAAAAAAAAAAAACAAACTTTTCCTTAAATTTGCTTTTTGATAAAGTGGGACTTTGAGTGATTTTGGGTAGATACATTTTGTACAGCACTCCAGATTATGTAGGCACTTTAATGTTAGCAAGCACAATATTGTAGGAGGGAAAATGGATGTTAAAGTAACTCACCCGTTTATATCAACGAATGCCCCCAACCAGTGTCTGACTGGCCCAGCAGAGTACCGGGGGATCCTCAGGTGGGCCATCCTCCTTGCTTTTGTATGTTTGGAGCAAAGACACTTTGGCTGAAGCCTGGAGCATCATTTAAGGTAGTACTGACATGATGGCATCATCGAGTTCCACAGCACCACCTTAATATAACGCTCTGTGCCACCTTAATACTCCTTTCCTTCCCCCTCTCACACACACACACACATCTGTCTTCCTTGCTTATAAATGAGCAAATTGCCTCTACAGAAAGGAAGAGGACTTGAACTCCATAGTGCCACTTGTTGAAAGCAGTGATCCTACAAGTTATTATTGACCCTTTAACGAGCCTTGAAATGTGACTCAAGATAAAAGTCAAATCAGAATCTCAATTTGCAGACAGTGTTTTGGGGTATTGCCCCTCATCAGCGCAAAGTATGAGAACTGATCTGGCTAGGTGAGAGGCTCTGGACTGTGGTCTAAAGGGCCTGTCACACTAGGCGATATCGCTAGCAATATCGCTACAACTTGTGATGTTATAGCGATATTGCTAGCGACATCGCTGTGTCTGATACTTACCTACGACCTGCTCTCCCGCTGGTTATCGCTGATTGCGTGAGAACAGGCTGGATTGTTTCTCGTCGTCAGCTTCCTGCGGCGCTTCCTGTGGAGAGACGAGCGACGAGCGTGGAGCCGGGCGGGAGGACGCAGGATCGCCTGGTGTGACAGGTAAGTAGCGACCCCCGTCCCCAGCGATGTCGCTGGTGAGATCTGCCTGTGTGGCAGCTCACTAGCGACCACTTAGCGATGCACCAGCGATCCTGACTGCGTCATATCGCTGGTACATCGCTAAGTGTGACAGCACCTTAAGGGTTCAGGTTTTTCTATATGGAGTGACACACCGGCTCTGGCCTGCCAAGGTAAGGCTCCTTTGCTATAAAGGCAGATAGTGGGAGAGGGTTTGCAGGCTGCAGCTACACTGAATGGAGTGTTTTTTCCAGCACTCGGCTCTACAATAAGGTTTTTTTTTTAGTGTGAAGGGTGTACACTTATTCAGTTTGTATTTATTGTGTACATGTGTACAGTGTGTGTGAGTACTTATACTCAAATTGTGGTAACAGCCCGTGTGAGTGACGGGTGATATGGGTTATGGATGACTAGAGGTCTCTTCTCAACACCCGTATCATTCATTACTGAATGAGGCCCTCCACACTCACACTGAAAACTACACACATTATACATGAGCATAAACATTCATACTCCATATACACACACACACACACACACTGATAACTACACACATTATACATGAGCATAAACATTCATACTCCATATATACACACTCACACACACACACAGAAAACTACACACATTACACATGAGCATAAACATTCATACTCCATATACACACACACACACACACACACTGATAACTACACACATTATACATGAGAATAAACATTCATACTCCATATACACACACACACACACACACAGAAAACTACACACATTACACATGAGCATAAACATTCATACTCCATATACACACACACACACACACTGAAAACTACACACATTACACATGAGCATAAACATTCATACTCCATATACACACACACACTGATAACTACACACATTATACATGAGAATAAACATTCATACTCCATATACACACACACACACACACACACACAGAAAACTACACACATTACACATGAGCATAAACATTCATACTCCATATACACACACACACACACAGAAAACTACACACATTACACATGAGCATAAACATTCATACTCCATATACACACACACACACACTGAAAACTACACACATTACACATGAGCATAAACATTCATACTCCATATACACACACACACTGATAACTACACACATTATACATGAGAATAAACATTCATACTCCATATACACACACACACACACACACAGAAAACTACACACATTACACATGAGCATAAACATTCATACTCCATATACACACACACACACACACACTGATAACTACACACATTACACATGAGCATAAACATTCATACTCCATATACACACACACACACACACTGATAACTACACACATTATACATGAGAATAAACATTCATACTCCATATACACACACACACACACAGAAAACTACACACATTACACATGAGCATAAACATTCATACTCCATATACACACACACACACACAGAAAACTACACACATTACACATGAGCATAAACATTCATACTCCATATACACACACACACACACTGAAAACTACACACATTACACATGAGCATAAACATTCATACTCCATATACACACACACACTGATAACTACACACATTATACATGAGAATAAACATTCATACTCCATATACACACACACACACACACACAGAAAACTACACACATTATACATGAGCATAAACATTCATACTCCATATACACACACTCACACACACACAGAAAACTACACACATTACACATGAGCATAAACATTCATACTCCATATACACACACACACACACACTGATAACTACACACATTATACATGAGAATAAACATTCATACTCCATATACACACACACACACACACACAGAAAACTACACACATTACACATGAGCATAAACATTCATACTCCATATACACACACACACACACACACACACACTGAAAACTACACACATTACACATGAGCATAAACATTCATACTCCATATACACACACACACTGATAACTACACACATTATACATGAGAATAAACATTCATACTCCATATACACACACACACACACACACACAGAAAACTACACACATTACACATGAGCATAAACATTCATACTCCATATACACACACACACACTGAAAACTACACACATTACACATGAGCATAAACATTCATACTCCATATACACACTCACACACTGATAACTACACACATTATACATGAGCATAAACATTCATACTCCATATACACACTCACACTGATAACTACACACATTATACATGAGAATAAACATTCATACTCCATATATACACACACACACACACACACTGAAAACTACACACATTACACATGAGCATAAACATTCATACTCCATATACACACTCACACACTGATAACTACACACATTACACATGAGCATAAACATTCATACTCCATATACACACTCACACACTGATAACTACACACATTATACATGAGCATAAACATTCATACTCCATATACACACTGATAACTACACACATTATACATGAGTATAAACATTCATACTCCATATACACACACTCACACGGATAATTATACACTCATTACACATGAGAATAAACATTCAGTGATAGCGGCACTTAAATGACAAGTGCGCACAGGCTCCCATTAACCCCCACATGATACAACCAATTGCCCCCTATTTGCCATCTTGATGTGCAGCAGAACTACATATTTATATCATGCCATACAGAAGGATTGAGGCATGTAGTGGACGATCAAAGGTTTAAGTCCCCTAAGGAGACTAAAAAAAAAAAAAAAAGAAGAAAATGTCCATCAAATGTAATGCAGTCAAAATAGAGCTGGAAAGAAATTAAATAAAATCAGATATTAGGTTTCACATGCTTCCACTTAAAGAAGCACAATCACCAAAATGTTTATCCCCTTAATATATCCCAGTCATCATATTATACAGCACTGTGTACTTACAATTGCTCATTTTGCCTTTCTACCCAGTTAATTCTTCTCTTTTCCATGAGGTCTATGACATGTGATTGAAAACTGACGAGCCGAATCCTTCTAATCTCTATGTAGAAACAGGAGGTCAATTCTCCCTGTGTGAGTCACAAGTCACTGCAAAAGTCGCGGTTTGGGGAGGAGAAGGGACCAGCTGGATCAGCAGGTGAAGAGGGGGGATGATGAATGCAGGGAAAAAGAGACTTCCTGTTTCTATATAGAGCAGAGAAAAAAAAGGAATTATCTGGGTAGAAAGGCAAAATGAGCAATTGTAAGTACACAGTGCTGTATAATATGATATGACTGCAATATATTAAAATGATAAAATCTTTAATGTACAGAGCGCTATACTTTTTGTTGTAGACTTTGTCCTTTTCTTATTTATGAATTACTGGTGAGGATGCATCAAAATAATGGAAATAAATTAGCATAAAAACCGCTATAAGAGACTAATTTCAACATAAAACTTACAGTACGGTAAAGCCATTTCATCCCAGCTATGGAAACATAATTTGCCACAAATCGACAGGTAAAGACACGGCACCTGCCTTTCAGGAGAATAAAAGCGGGATGCCAGCTGGCGGGGAAAGCAGACGCATAAAACATACTCCTGTGCTACATATTACAAAGTACAGTTATCATCCCATTACTGTGATTGGATTAGAAAATTGGTGGTGCAGTCGCACACCCCTGCCGGGATCCCTGTGTGTGACTGGTTATACAGCGCAGTGGGAATACGGCATACCAATGAGAGGCACCGCTGTCACCAGCCGTAGCGCCATTGTGCGGCACAATGACATTATAAAGAATGGGCCCTCGGTCCTATTCTCTCTGCGCCTCTCACAGAAGAAAAGAATCCTGCATTCAGCATAAGTAAGAAATGCTTTACATAAGAAAAAGACATCCTCTATTCCAAGTCGGACCCTGCACCAGCTTTAACGCTTCACATGGCGCCGGAAGCAGAAATCCAAAAACTTAATGAAAAGACAACATAAATGAGCTAAATTATCAGGGCAAGACGAAAGTCCGGCAGCAACAACATGGTGGCACCCCAACATTGCTGCCCGCACGTATGTGTAAAGAATGTCTTGTCGTGGTTTGCATAGAAGAAATTTTAGGATCTCGAAGATTTTGAAGCCATGTTCAACTTCGCAATTTCCCAGAAATTTCACCAAATCTAACATTTGTGACTATCCCTATCCGGCTGTCAAATGTAACCCTGGTGTAGATCTACCAGAATTTATGGGGCTGTATCGTTAAGAGAATTCTGTACTTTCACCTTGATTTCATTTGATAGATGTGAACAAGGAAATCCACTGATCACTTCATGTAGAAAGTATGTCGTCTTAGCAATCACTATAAAGTGACAGCCACTCGGTGACTGGCTTCTGTACTGTTCTGCAGACCACTGCTTGATAAGGTGTCGTTTGTTTCTTGCAGCATAGAGTTAATGTGGGCAGGTCTGTGCCTACAGGAAGTGGGCAGGTCTGTGCCTACAGGAAGTGGGCAGGTCTGTGCCTACAGGAAGTGGGCAGGTCTGTGCCTACAGGAAGTGGGCAGGTCTGTGCCTACAGGAAGTGGGCAGGTCTGTGCCTACAGGAAGTGGGCAGGTCTGTGCCTACAGGAAGTGGGCAGGTCTGTGCCTACAGGAAGTGGGCAGGTCTGTGCCTACAGGAAGTGGGCAGGTCTGTGCCTACAGGAAGTGGGCAGGTCTGTGCCTACAGGAAGTGGGCAGGTCTTTGCCTACAGGAAGTGGGGAGGTCTTTGCCTACAGGAAGTGGGGAGGTCTTTGCCTACAGGAAGTGGGGAGGTCTTTGCCCCTCTATTACTTTCCTGTCTGTCAAACCACATACAGACATAAAGAAGTGGGATTACAATTCAGAGCAGGAAAGCCATTGGACTATGGCAGAAGCAAATCATGCTGCAAAGTGGTGGAAAAGGAAGTTCCAGCACCTGTAGTGCTGACAGAATTCACTCAAAAAGAGTAATTGACAAGTTATGCGAATAAAAGGGCCCTGAACATAGTAGACTGTTATGTGCACCAAACACAGTTTTTCGTGGTTGTGGGGGATGTGAGACCATGCTATTCTACAGGTTGTGTGTACAAGCACAAATACTCTAACAAAGTATATACTTTTATTAATGGAATAGATCACTTATTCAGAGGGTCTGATTGAAGTTAAAACAATCCTTACCCTACCTATAGTTAGACCAGAGGTGCCCTGACCCCAAGTCTGCCACGTGAAGCAGTCGCTGTCTCCAGGTGGAAACTGACAGCTAGCAGGATGCACATGACCACAGTTTTCTCTATTAAAGTGCCAGCTATAGGAACAGCTGTGGTACAATCACAAGGTGGCAGCGCCACCCTCGACCACGGGCTGTGTCAGGTATTGCAGTTCTACTCAATTATTTTGAATAGGCAAAAGATACAACACCCAACACAACCTATTGGGAAATGTGGTTCCCTTCTTGGGAACAAAGGAAAAAAAAAAGACCCCATTCTCTAATGCTGCGCAACCAGTTTAATCAAAGGTCAAGACTGATACAACCTGCATAAACGTCATTTATATTACTTATCAAGTAATGAAACGATGGCAGGCATAAAATCACAGTTTCTTCCTTATCTACCCGATACCGGGGACATAAGTAGGAAACATCTTATTTCCACGGCTGAAGACAGAAGTCTTGCCGTCCATAAGCTTTGGTGGAAATAATTGAAATAAGAGGGAAAAAGATGCTCAAACCAATGTGCACAATAATCAGTGGAAACCTTCCCTGTGTCCTTTCACCCTGTGCTCTGTACATGACACCACTGAGACAGTAACACCAGCAAATACATAGTAGTTCAGTGCAGAAATAGCTCAGGAACATTGGGACCGCCTGAATGCATACACTGCGGACCTCCACAGTGACATCAGCAGTAATATTTACGGACACTGATATTATTGCACAGGACGGGTGAGCCCCACTGACCCCTCCAGCACAAGCTGATAGGCGATGGGTCTCAACCCTGCAGCCATTGTGACGATACGCTGCAGAGGGTTTTCGCAGCTTGTGCATGAGAACTCTTACAATCTCACACCATGCTGGCACTGTGAAATGGGGTGCATTTTCATTAGGGGAATAAACAGCGGATAATCTGCTGGATTATTGTGGCTTTGGAACAGACTGACCCATCAAAGTCAATGGCTGCTCTCTCCCCAGGCCCGCAAGATAGTTGCTCAAGGTAACCCTGGACTCTAATCTCTCCTTCAAAACACATATCCAAGCCCTTTCCACCTCCTGCCAACTCAAAAATATTTTCCGAATCTGCACATTCCTTAACCAAGAATCTATAAAAACCCTAGTCATGCCCTCATCATCTCCCGAATTCACTACTGCAGCCTCCTGCTCTGTGGTCTCCTATCTTAAGGCTGCAGGAAAGGCCAGGACTTTTTTTTGGTCACTGGTCTCCCGCTGGCCACCACGCATCGCTGCGTGTGACAGGCGGGAGACCAGCGATCTGCTGGTAACTAATGTACACATCGGGTATCCAAGGGACGTGCGTCCCTTGGATACCAGATGTGTACGTTAGTTACCAGCTTCCTGCATCAGCGCGCTGGTTCGCTGGGCGTCGCTGTGCTGATCGCTGGTGAAGCTGCCTGTGTGACAGCTCACCAGCGATCACATAACGATTCACCAGCGATCCTGACACATTGATATCGTTGTCAGGATCGCTGGTGAGTCGCTATGTGTGACTCCAGCCTTACAGTCTCACACCCCACCACCAATCTATCCTCAATTCTGCCACCTCTCCTCCCACTATTCCCCAGCCTCTCTCCTCTGTCAATCCCTTCACTGGCTCCCAATTACCCAGAGACTCCAGCTCAAAACCCGAACCATGACATACAAAAGCCATCCACAACCTGTCTCCTCCATACATCGGTGACCTCATCTCCCGGTACTTACCTGCACGCAACCTCCGATCCTCACAAGATCTCCTTCTCTACTCACCTCTTATCTCCTCTTCCCACAATCGCATACAAGATTTCTCCCGCACATCCCCCCTACTCTAGAACTCTCTACCACAACATATCAGACTCTCGCCTACCATGGAAACCTTCAAAAAGAACCTGAAGTCCTACCTCTTCCGACCAGCCTATAACTTCCAGTAACCACCGATCTACCAAACCGCTGCATGGCCAGCTCTACCCTCACCTGTTGTATCCTCACCCAGCCCTTGTAGATTCTGAGCCCTCACGGGCAGGGTCCTCTCTGCTCCTGGACCAGTGGTGACTTGTATTGTGCCTAATTATTGTACTTGTTTATTATGTATACCCTTTTCCACATGTAAAGCGCCATGGTATAAATGGCGCTATAATAAATAATAATTGCAGGTGGGCCGTTCAGGCCAAGCTCTGCATGTCCATATATTGCATGCTACAGCTGCCATCACAGGGAAATGTACTATTAGGCCCCGTTTCCCCCACTCTCCGCTGATTTTTATTTTTTTTATTCTGCAGATGTTTGCACCAAATTATGCAATACTGTTTTTTGCAATTTTTATGGGGTTTTGTTATCCGGCGTGCAACATTTTATTAATTTATCTTTAGCGCAGAAAGCGTAATCCCACACCTAAAGCATTTGCAATTTTACATACATTATTATCAGGCTCTCTATGAAGGCCAACGGGGGGGGGGGAAATAACTATAAAAGTTTGCATCATTATTTTTAAATCACGGTGCACGTAAATGTTCATGAAATCACATTAAAAGCAGCAGATTGTCAGTTTAAAAAAGTGGAGAGGAAAAATACAGCACCTGTGCTATGTTGGAACAGGGTCTTACACGCTGGCCATTCGTGGACAACGTAAGGCCCATTCACATGTGTCAGATTTGGGGCTGATTCCTCCATCTCATCCATGTGAATGGGATATTGGCAACTTCCTTCACATGCTACAGAAAGTCTTTGTGAAAACTTTTTGCAGTGCCAGGAAAAAAAAACAAACATACTTTTACAGTTTCACTTCCAGCTGTAAAGCGAGACTTTCTTTTTATCAGTGTGAAGTTTTCCCTGTTGTAGTGACATCTAGTGGTCATTCTATAAGTGCAACATTTCAGAATTTATTTTTACATTGATATACAAGACAAACATAAATTAAAAAAATAAACTACCAAAGAGCGCCTGTCATTAGTGTCCCTTTAAAGAAGTGAATAGTAACATTTTTTGTTCTCTTGACTGGGAACGATTGTCTTCTCTACGCAACTTAAAACTAATTGCTTTTAAAGCTAATTTCCCATTGTATCAAAGACCTCTAAATCATACACCGGGTAAATGCTTATAATGCTTCTGTCTAATTATAACTTTTGTAACATCCTGCGAATCAGAGAGAGGTACCAGGACCAGTAATTATGTGCTGGCAAGAAAAGACAGGACTTGGGACACTCAAAAACTCAATTAGCTATGAAAGCAATTACTTGTCCCCTTGAATATAGTCTGAAATAAAGCAAAAATGTTCATTAGGAAGTACTGCCGTCTGCAGAGACACGATGACATGGCGGTTTCAGCTTTATACCCTGTAAGCACACCGAAACAAAAGCTAAAAAAAATATATATATTGAATGGTAATAACCTCACTTTTTTGGAGTTTTTCAAAGTTGAAGAAAAGTTCTTTAATACCATAAAGGAGTGAATCATAGATCAAGGTCTTATGACCCATCACAACTAAACCAACGCTTAGGCTATAATTTCTAGGAATGAACACAGCCGGTAAGGTGACCAACTAATGGAGTAGGATGTTCTGATGTTCTACAGGCAGTAAAAAAGGGTTTATAGCCCTGACTGCTGCAATATATGTAGCCTTAGGAAGCCACAGACCAAGAAGTTATGACCTACAACAACTAAGGCTGGCCATACACATTAGATGGCCATCAGAGGAACAATGCATAGGCCTACAGCTATCTCAGCCATGCACAGGTGTGATCACTCAGCCAATGGCTTAGAACGATGCGATCGGCAGTCTGAAATCAGACATGTGCGATCGATGTCTTCCCCCAACCATCAGTTGAGGTGGCACCCCTAAACACAGATTATACAGTTGTGGCCAAAAGTATTGACACCCAATGCAATTCTGTCAGATAATACTCAGTTTCTTCCTGAAAATGATTGCAAACACAAATTCTTTGGTATTATTATCTTCATTTAATTTGTCTTAAATGAAAAAACACAAAAAGAATTGTCCTAAAGCCAAATTGGATATAATTCCACACCAAACATAAAGAGGGTGGACAAAAGTATTGGCACTGTTTGAAAAATCATGTGATGTGATCAAACCATTTTCTAGTGCTTTTTGAAGTGTGTTTTGGGTCATTGTCCTGCTGGAAGACCCATGACCTCTGAGGGAGACCCATCTTTCTCACACTGGGCCCTACATCATGCTGCAAAATTTGTTGGTAGTCTTCTGACTTCATAATGCCATCCACACGGTCAAGCAGTCCAGTGCCAGAGGCAGCAAAGCAACCCCAAAACATCAGGGAACCTCCACCATGTTTGACTGTAGGAACCGTGTTCTTTTATATGAATGCCTCTTTTTTTCTCCTATAAACTCTATGTTGATGCCTTTGCCCAAAAACCTCTACTTTTGTCGCATCTGACCAGACAACATTCTTCCAAAACGTTTTAGGGTTTTTCAGGTAAGTTTTGGCAAACTCCAGCCTGGCTTTCTTATGTCTAGGGGTAAGAAGTGGGGTCTTCCTGGGTCTCCTACCATACAGTCCCTTTTCATTCAGACGCCGACGGATAGTACGGGTTGACACTGTGGTACCCTCGGACTGCAGGGCAGCTTGAACTTGTTTGGATGTTAGTCGAGGTTCTTTATCCAACATCCGCACAATCTTGCGTTGAAATCTCTTGTCAATTTTTCTTTTCCGTCCACATCTAGGGAGGTTAGCCACAGTGCCAGGGGCTTTAAACTTCTTGATGACACTGCACACGGTAGACACAGGAACATTCAGGTCTTTGCAGATGGACTTGTAGCCTTGAGATTGATCATGCTTCCTCACAATTTGCTTTCTCAAGTCCTCAGACAGTTCTTTGGTCTTCTTTCTTTTCTCCATGCTCAATGTGGTACACACAAGGACACAGGACAGAGGTTGAGTCTACTTTAATCCATGTCAACTGGCTGCAAGTGTGATTTAGTTATTGCCAACACCTGTTAGGTGCCACAGGTAAGTTACAGGTGCTGTTCATTACACAAATTAGAGAAGCATCACATGATTTTTCGAACAGTGCCAATACTTTAGTCCACCCTCTTTTTTATGTTTGGGGTGGAATTATATCCAATTTGGCTTTAGGACAATTCTTTTTGTGTTTTTCATTTAAGACAATTAAATGAAGATAATAATACCAAAGAATTTGTGTTTGAAATCATTTTCAGGAAGAAACTGAGTATTATCTGACAGAATTGCAGGGGTGTCAATACTTTTGGCCACAACTGTATGCCGATCCAGTCAATATCAGTGGGTTCGGGTGATAGACTAATATGTATGGGGAGCCTTTATTCAACACTTAATTTATAGGCTCTAAACTAACATTGGCCAAGGGTTTAGTTATCACAAGTGATAAGTTCTTGGTCTGTAGCCTCCTGTGGCTACACTTATTGCAGACGTCAGGGCCACCAACCTAGCTACTGTCTGTGCCACATAAAAAAAAAAAACACCTCCTACTCCTTTAGTTGGTCATCTAATAACCAGTGTTGCATTTTAGATCCTATAAACTATTAGGTGATCCACTAAAGGAATAGGTGTCCTTCACGAGATGTCACTGGCAGTAGTAAGGGTGGTGGCCCTGAATACTGCAGTAAGTGTAGTCAACGGAAGCTACAGACCAAGAACTTATGACAACTAAGCAGACACTTAGTATAGACATAAATTTCAACACTTAAGCCGGGGTCACACTTGCGTGTGTAATGCAAGAAACTCACGCGAGTCTCTCGCATCAATACCCGGCACTGCCGCCGGCACTCGGGACCAGAGTGTGCGGCTGCATGTATTTCTCTGCAGCTTAATGCTCCGGTCCGAGTGCCGGGTATTGATGCGCAAGTTTCTCGCATTGCAGTTGCAAGTGTGACCCCAGCCTAACAGGTGACCAACTAAGGTCAGCTTCACATAGCGTTATGGCAGTCCATTTAACGGCTGTGTTAAAAGGACAGCGCTAACGCTAGTCTTTTGATCGCGTTTGAGCGATCACGTTAGCGCAGCTGCTCCTTCTGCACTAGCCGTGACGGACCCTTGAACGCGGTAGACCGCATCCGAGGGTCCGTTCCAGCATAACGGGACATTGCTAACGCATGCAGATTTTGACATGCGTTAGCGATGCGCTTGGTTATGGCAGTCTATGGGTGCGTTAAATCGCGTTAATGCCGCTCTGTAAAGCATCCGTTAAACGGACTGCCATAACGCTATGTGAACCTGGCCTAAAGGAGTAGGACGTTTACTTTCTGATATGGAACAAGCAGCAGTAGGGCTGATGGTCCTCCTCTAATAAGTGGAGACATAGAAGGCTACAGACCAAGAACTTATGACCTACCACAACTAAGCCGACACTTAGTGTTGAAATTTGGATCTACATTAACAGGTGACCAACTAAAGGAGTAGGACGTCTACTTTCAGATATGGCACAAGCGGTAGTAGGGGTGGTGGACCTCCTGCAATAAGTGGAGCCACAGAAGGCTACAGACCAAGAACATAGGACCTATAACAACTAAACCAACACTGTGCGTAGATCTACATTTCAACTACCTCTTGTAGTCTGCTCATGCCTGGGAAGCCAAGAAATAATTGACGACATTTCCCTTGTATTTCCTCCTAAGAGTAAATATTAGCAACATGAAATTAGCAGTCTGCAACTTGTGCCAAGGGGATGAGACAGGGTACAGATCCAATCCTTCTGGCAGCGAATAATCCAATTAAGTTAATTATGAACCAAAGTTAAAATAACATAAAACAGAAAAGGCGCCTCATATTTGTGTTACATGTGGATCCCTGGGCACAAAGACTATAAAATACGGAGTCATCTAAACAAGCTTTACTGGTCTACCAATTAGACAGAAAGGAAAAGAAAGAAAATTATCAAGTAATCCCTGAGAGAGGGAAATTATTAAGCAAGTCCAGTGCTGTATCCTTTTGTAGCGATCACAACACAAATTATATTACAGAAGAGAGGTTTCTCAGGGCAATCTTGTAAAAAAAATACAATCCCATGGCATGACGCTAATCTATGCCCCAGAGCTAATCAGTGGTTGGCATCGCTAAAGCGAAGGTCTAAGGCTCCATGGGCTGTGAATGCTCGCCTTTCCAGGTGTGAACACAAATTGCCGCAAAGTAATAATGTTTTCAGAGATAGAAGAAATGTTAATAGTTTGTTTTTATGAATTAACAAACTGCAAAGTGAATGAACAAAAGAAAAATCTAAACGGTATCAATATTGGGGTGACTGCTCTTTAACTTCAAAGCGGCATAAATTCTTTTAGGTACACATGAATAAAGTCAGGGGTCTTGTATGATTAGTCAGGTGTATGAGTAACTATTTATACCAAACAGGTGAGAATGATCTTCATTTTCATATACTCAAAGTAGGGATTCACGCTCTCAGGTAGGCGTTAGGTAGCGTTCACACAGGCAAAGCGGTTTAGTCCAAACGTGCAGCTTTATTGCCTTCATAAAACTCCAAGGGACTCAAAACAAAACATCCTCTTCTGGGCACAAAGGTATCACAGCAAATGCACAATTATGTAGCAAGGCACACAAATCACTGTGGGCTCACCAAAACAGATTATAGAACTCTCCCGCCACACCAGAGGTCTCCTCTTCTTCCCAGACACAACACAGTGATATATAAAGTCCGTCCTTCAGGAGAAAACTTTACATAAATAGCTTGGTACCACCACTTTTGACGACATCACCTTCAGCCTGAGCTTCAACAGTTTCCACCACCAAACAAAAGAGTTCATCTCCATGCACATTTCTCACAGAACAGGCTGCAACTTCCACACGTTATTCTACAGCTTCAACACACACACTGCTCGGCCTTCCTAGCTGACTTGTGCAATCTCCATTCAGATTGAGACTCAGGATTTTCTTGCTCTCTCTGTTACAGCTCACATTTTGGCTGGTCATTCACCAGCTTCAACACACTCCATCTGTCCAACCCTAAGCAGACTGACACAGGGTGAACCCATTTCCTGGTCCTTAGTCAAAGCTAGCCAGGTGAATACAAGACCTGCAGTGCTAGGTTTTAACCCAGTCCGATATGGTTTTGCTACACTAGGTTGAAAAACCATCATTACCTGAAACAGCTTAGCGAGAGGCTTAAAACTAGGTAAGGAACAGCTAAACTCGGTAAGGAACAGCTAAACTCGGCTACAAAAGGTGAATTTATGGAAGCCAATTTCAAGTCACAGGTCATTCACCATGACAAGACTGAGAACAGCAACACAAACCTTAAGCATCATGGGTCTTTCATCTACTGCACTATTTCCCTTTGAAATCAGAAGATTTTTAGCAGTAACATTAGATAAGAATTGGCAGCAGATAGTTGTGGTTTTCATAAAAAAAAAATGCAGCGAAAAGGCCCTACCTTCCACATGGAAACAAGGCCCAGCGACTGAACTGACCACAAAAACACAGAAACTGGGGTGCAGAAAAATGGCAGCAGGTGCTCTTGGCTGATTAATCAAAATGTGGATTATCTGGATGTAACAGGACACAGTTTGCTTGTCGGAGGCCTGAAGAGAGGTACAATAATGAGTGTATGCAGTCAGGCAAAATAAGTCTAAAGAAGTGATGACCCGGCCACCACAGAGCCTCGATCGCATTGTCATTCAGTCTGTCTAGGCTTACATGAAGCGACAGAAAGATTTGCACAAGCGAAATCCACAGAAGATCTACGGTTACTTCCAAGATGTTTGGAACAACCTCCCTGCTGAGTTTAATCAAAAACTGTGTGCAGGGGTACAGAGAAGATCTGACAGATTTGAAGGTGAAGGGTGTTCATATTAAATATTGATTTGATTTAGATTTCTCTTTTATGGATTCACCAAACATTAAGTTTTGTTTTATTTTTATCAATTAACGGTTTTTAAAAGTATTCTTCCTTTGCAAAAGTTTTAGGCAGCTATAGAGGAAAAAACGTTGCACAGTACTGTATGTAACTCATGTTAAAGGGGTTGTCCGGGCTTTTCACATAATCTCAGTGCATATCTGGGCTGCAGAATGCTGACAGTAAGTAATTTACCTTCTGTGGCCAGTTTGCAGGGTTTGCTAGATATCATCTCTTGCTTGTAAGAAAAACCTCCAGGGGGGGGTGTTCTGGCATTGAAATGAGAACTGGTCGTTTCCTCCTACTCTACTAAAAACATGCCCTCTATAGCAACAACCCCACCCTCCATAGCTACAGGCCCTTCCCCACCACATGAAGCAGCCCTCATCACACAGTAACAAATCCTCCCCCTCTAGTAGCCTCAGTGCAGAGAGCAGAACCACCCAGCTGCTCCTCCCCCAGACACACACTGAACAGTGATCTATGGAAAGTGAAACTGGTGAGGAGGAAACGACCAGTTCTCATTTCAATGCCAGAACACCCCCCCCCCCCCCCCTGAACGTTTTTCTTACAAGTAAAAGATGATATCTAGCAAACCCTGCAAACTGGCCACAGAAGGTAAATTACTTATTGTCAGCATTCTGCAGCACAGATATGCACTGAGATTATGTGAAAAGCCCAGACAAACCCCTTTAAGGGGGTGGTTCTAAGGCAGGGCTGAGACAGACTTCTGAGTGTCCTAGGTGCCAGTCCGAGGGGGGCAGGGATTCTGCACATGTTATGGCAATGTACGAGATTGAATGCATATTGGTTGGAGGTGGGAGAAGCAATTGGGAAATCGTATAGCTGTACAATCGCAAGCGATCCTGTGATATATATATTGGGATATGTGGAGGAGATCCGAGTTCCAAATCATCATAAACTGGCCATAGCTAGATTATTGTATGTTGCACGTAAGTTGATTGCCAGGCACTGGTTGAGTGGGGAACCGCCGACTCTGCGGGAATTTTATAGACAGTCTGATATGGTTATTAATATGGAAAAAGATATTTATGAAAAAAGGAAAAGTGTGAAAACTTTTGAAACACTTTGGAAACCGTGGATGGAGAGAAACTGATTCCAGAGGGATGTTGTTTTATTGTGTAAGCAATGTATGCTAATGTCCCATTCTTGTTTATACAGGATTTAAGGGAGGGGGGAGATGAGGGGGGGAACTGGGGGATTGTTTCAAAATGTTTGTAAACATGACTATTCTCCTTTCCTGACACAATTGTGTGTAGTTGTCAATTTGAATATTGTTAATAAAAATTATCTGATTTAAAAAAAAAAAAAGGTGGTGGTTCAGTAGGTTTGTGATTCATCAACATTCAGTGTGAATTACAGCCAACACCTTCCTGTAGTCTGGGCACGTCTTCCATTTCCCATTTCGTACCATTGATATGATGAACACCTATGCAGATACTGTTGGTGACCTTGGTTCTTGAAGCAGATGGTGAGCGACTCTACAAAACTGGCTTCTTCAAGCTGTATGGACGGCAGCTTCTACTGAGCATGTGCCAAAACTCAGCGGCACGTCAATAGGAAGAGCTTGAAAAGAGCTTGTCAATCAGTTCAGCTGGGCAGAGATAGAGTTTGCAGAATGAATACACTTGGACTTGTGAAATCTGGCCATGAATTGTTTGATTCATGAAAAGCGGATTGTAAATCCATTCCAGAATGTCTTTTTATACAAAATAAGAACTTTATTTTCACCTGGGCCAAGTGATCCATTTCATCATGTACACTGATTATATTGTTAGATCTGGTGACAAGATGCTCTAAAAAGAAGAGATTTATCGCTTTTGCCAGCAACTTTGGCTTTATTTGCTTGACCATTTTCAAAATCATATGATTTTCATTCTGAAAAATCTTGCATTTTGGCATCACATTTTGCCACTTTATTGTAAATCGGCATGCATGTATGTCAGTGTTCTTCCATGTCATAATCGGGTCAGTTTTTAATCCTCTTAGGCTAGTTTCACATTAGTGTTAGGAGGCGCAGCGGACGCTCGCCGTAAAGCTCCGCCCCCTGCCGCGCCCCCTCCTTTTAGCTCCGCCTATGGGCACATGCCGATGCATGCGACCTGCGTACCCTAAATGCAACACGGTGCGCTTGGCGCAGGTCGGCGCACTGTCAAAAGGAAGCATGCGGTGGCAAAAGCATACCTGCACACGGCCTGCGTACCCAATGCAAAAGATAGGGTACGCAGGCTGCATGCAATGGCATGTGTTCATAGATGGAGCTGACGGGAGGAGGCGCGGCAAGGGGGGCGGAGCTTCACGGCGAGCATCCGCTGTGCCTCCTAACGCTAATGTGAAACCAGACTTACCAATCTCTTTTCCATTGTCCCACCTTGCCGATTATTTTTAAAACTGGACTTGTAAAATAGACGTAAAACGGATGTAGTTATAGGATCCATTTAACTGATCCATATTTTTTTAGATCTCTATTGACTTCTATTGGCAATAGTTATCCAGAATTCGGAATCAGATTGATGGAATTGGATTAGAAAGACATCCTGGCAATCACACTAACTATGACAGGGTCAGTCGGTGTGTACTCAGATTTGCACATGTTGCTTTTAAGAACGGAAATTGGATTTGGAGAATCGCCCATGTGACTAAGGTCTTGGAGCGGATTGCGGAGAGTGCTGCCTTTTATATTGAGAGTAAGCCTGTAAGCAACTGTTCAATCTCCTGAAGAACCAACACTAAAGAAAGTAACGTTATACTTGGCGTGCATCAACATTAAAAGGCTGCACTTAGTGTCTCATGGTACAAGTTATAGGTTAAGCCAGGGATAGTCAGCAGCAGACCCCACCACAGAGGCTGCCTGTACCGATATATCTCCGCACCTTCCCGATTGTGCCGCGTAAAGAGGGTGTTGCGATGCACAGACTTAGCGTCTGCCATTACCAAGATAAAGCTGAATAACCCCACTGGTGGATCCTGACCCGCTTTGATAAATACCAGTTATCTGCAGAGTGAGACAAGGAGCGTTACTAAACCGTATGGAGTCATTTTCCCGCAGGATCCAGCGCATATAACTCAGTGTTAGGCCGCCCTGACCGTGTTATTCAATGTACAGCCTGGCACTGCGCCACAACACATGCAGAGCTCTAACCTTTCTGCACCGACGCTCATCGAATATTTGCCAAGAATAGAACAAGGAGAAATGCCAAAACCAAGCTAAATCATATAGATAAGGAGACATATTACATGAAGCAAGAGCAAAAATTACCAGGAACCGAAATCCTGAAATCCCCCCCATACCATTCATCTTAAAGCTGGCGTTTAGTCTTCCGATATGTGCACACTTAGTCTTTTTCAGGAAGTTTCTGCTTGGAACCCATCAGAAAGAGCCAAAAAGAATGAACATAATTCAAAGTGATGACAATCTACTCACTGAGTCCATGGTCCATCCTTTGTAATTTCTTTTAACAGTTTCGGAAGCAACAAAGCAGCTAAAACAAGTGACCCGACCATCATTTAGACAGCTTCATTTTGGAAGCCACCATGATTTCAAATTCTCGAGACGTTAATGTCTAGGTATCGGGACACCAGGAGAAGATAAACATGAGAAATGTTTAAGAGTTCACAACCAAGGATGCGAATGATCCGGACCATGATACCAGTTATATGGAGTACCATTCACCCCTAATGAACCCCATTAGGTGAGACAATAACTTCTCCTAATATTAGGGGACAATTCTGGGACACGCTTTGTCCAACTCTGTTACTCCACGAAAGGGGACAAAAAGGCTAAATTAGGGTCGGTTAGATCATAACTTAAAAGCCAGATATGACTGCAACCTAACATTACACGGGTAAGTTGGGTATGTGTTACAGAAAACGTTTCATTCTTCACATTTGGGGTTTACCATGCATTTTTCTTACTGGAAGATATCAAAATTTATGTTTGAGATGAACAAGATATCACTGACGTGTTATACCTCCAACATGTGCAGCTCCTCAGTGGTGCCACCTGTCTCCAGGGCACAAAGACTTCACACTGGTAGTGTCTCTTTCATTTACAATAAGCTATGGAGGCAGATTCTCTGGGAGATCTATGTCCGGCCCATAGATCCTAACAGCTCATTTACATATTAAGAAAAACATGGATTTCTCTGGAATACGACATCAGACCGCAGATATCAGGGTATCATTGTATTCAGCTTCCTATGACCTACATGGCGATCCCTGGAGTGGGAGGGGAGTGATCCTTCATAGAGATTCTTCTCTAACGCTTATTTCTAGTCCAAAATGTTAGCATCCAAAGTGTCAACAAGAAGATCCCGACCCTTTTTAAACCTTATAATAGAGAGTTTTAAAAAGTTCTGTCTGTAAAAATGCCATGTACTGAATTTTAACCTCAAAATTACAAAAGCTTGTATATGCGATGGGATTCCCATACACGCCATATAATGAGACTGTAAGCCAAGGATTGTCCAGGGATACAAAAATGGTTAGCTCTTTCTTGAAACACTCCATCTACAGGCTATATCTGGTATTGCTAAAGGGAACCCTGTCATCGGGTTTTCATCCCTTTGGTTGGTCTCACCATGCTCCAGGTCATGTAAAGACATTTCTAAAGCTATGTCCAGTATGGCTTCTGGTTATGAGTGGAAGCCATAATGCCAATGTGAACATAGACTTAGTTGATATTATGACATTTACTAAAAGAACGGTGTAATGTGATGTACTGATGTATGGGTGCCGGTCAGTGACTGGTTGTTTTAGTGAATAATTGTATTCCATGTGAAATAACAATTAGCACCATCATTTCTTATATCTCTGTTGTGCCTTTTTCTGTTACTTCTTCTAGAAATTTGTGAACAATTAAAACAACTGGGTGTTTCCAAATGGGGGCGTGTCCCTGCGCAGCCTCATACTGTCCAATCAATGCTGACATTGGCAGGTTATATAGGAACACGCCCCTTTGACAGGGGAATGGTAACAGCCACTTGTCTGTTTAGAAAAATTCCAGAAAGAACAGAGGAAAAATGAGAAGTGGAGCCAACTATCCAAGGCAGCCAATCGTAAAGGTCCCAGAAAACCTTCTTTTCACTACTTTTGCCAACTCTCCCCTACTCCTTATATACACTTTAGCACTGAGCAATTATCAAAAAGGTATGATATTTCTCAGTTATTTTTGTTCCTATAATACACCCTAAAAAATAATTAAAAAAAATAAAAAAGCCTGGTAAATAATGAATTTTGAAGCTTTTCTGGCATTTTTGGTCCCATTTCTAGCAGTAAGATATCGAATATGTGCTAAGAAAAAGACAGCGAGTTGGATGGGATCTTCAGTATGCACACCCGTAAAGAGATGACAGTTGTATCTTCGGTATGACAGCCACATGAACGGCGATGGTCAATAGCCGCGCTCGCTATGTGACAGCTGGAAGAGCCCCCGGGGAATTCATCCGTCAGGTAGAAAATCAACTGTCATACCTAGAGCTACGCTGCGACTCTCACTCATTGAATGGACCCTGGCGGAACAGTAATTGCCACCAGTAATTCTTGGATGAAGAGGAGACATTTTCGGCGGGGATCGTATTCGGTAGAGTTACATTTACTGAAGCCGGCCACAATGGAGGAGACGAAACTAGCTGCATGTTAGAAGGGCGGCTAAAGATTAAGGAGAAGAGCCGCTAAGAATCCAAAGAGCTACTGCCCCTTCTGGCAGACTGGGCTACCAGGAAAGGGAAAAAATACTGGGTACGGTAATTTATTTATTTATTTATTTTTTTTTTTTGAGGTTCCCAGAAGAAGAAAAAAGGAATGTGTGTACATGTTGCATTTTTTCCACACTGATTTGCTGGGGAAAATATGCAGTATTTTAAAGTACCAGGTAAGAGAGCATGTTGCTTATTTTTTCCTTGCAGATTCAAACCCATAACAATGAATGGCGGAAAATACACTTTTACGGGTTTTTCCTGCCAACACATCAGAATTTTCTGCTACAAATTCTGAACATGTGCACACAGCCCGAGGCCTCATTCAGACGGCTGTTTTACATGGCTAGAACACGTACCCATTATAATGTGAATCTCGCCGTATGTGAATATTCCGTCAGAACTTCTGGCAATAAGAGACTTTTTTTTTTTTTTTTCTTCAAATAACTATGGAGACTAATGCATTTTTTTTTCCTTTACATGTTATCGCTCTTATAGGGATGAAGATGTTTTTGAGGACAACTATTTCATCACAAACTCCCTCACACTTTTGAACACAAGGACATGATGCCAGACGATGATGAGCTGCTTACATCCCTCCCCCTCTAAATAATATCTTCATTTCTTGGAAGGCGTTACTTTATCCCTGGATGTCCTACAATGGGATATAGAACAGCGATGACTTTCCGTTTCCTTGGGAACAATTTGGATTTCAGTGCGGAGGTCAAATAGGGAGATACTTCAAGCATGTATTGCTTACAAAGACACAGAGTAAAGGGCCTGTCACACTAAGAGATATCGCTAGCAATATCGCTATAACTAGTGATGTTATAGCGATATTGCTAGCGATATCTCTGTGTCTGATACTTACCAGCGACCGGCTCCCCCGCTGCTTATCGCTGATCGCGCGAGAACGTTCAGGACTGTTTCTCGTCATCAGCTTCCTGTGGCGCTTCCTGCTGTGAGGACGAGCGACGCGTGGAGCCGGGCGGGAGGACGTCAGGATCGCCTGGTGTGACAGGCAAGTAACGACCCCCGACCCCTGCGATGTCACTGGTGAGATCTGCCTGTGTGGCAGCTCACTAGCGACTACTTAGCGATGTACCAGCGATCCTGACCGCGTCATATCGCTGGTACATCGCTAAGTGTGACAGTACCTTAAGGCTGTGTGATAATGTCTCCTAACACAGTAGGAGTGAGAATACAAGGAGCACATACACAAGATTTTTTTTTTTTTTTTTTTACAGCTTTGGAGAAGATACATTTCAGAACGAGGATGACCCCATGGCTCTAAATGGTCACTGTACTTTCAGACTTGATCTAATTTGATAATGGGATGATATATACAGCCAGTCTGCAAATCAGCATTGATAAATTATGTTGTTTTGCCTCAGAAAATGTAATCACTCCACAGGGACGGTAATCAGCTGTCACGTATCGGTGCAACTTGCTGTTCCCTGCCTGTTGTCAGGTGCAATCCTTCGCAGGCAGCAGGAAGTGGGAGCGAGTCTTTGGGTTTCTGCTCCTGCTCTCCTGTCTGCCAAACTCCATACAGGCATAACGGAAAGGCGGTCTTTAAAGGGACTGCCCGCACAGAATGACTGTTCAAACAAAGTATGTGCATCCT
Source organism: Dendrobates tinctorius (assembly GCF_039654945.1). Classification (NCBI taxonomy): domain Eukaryota; kingdom Metazoa; phylum Chordata; class Amphibia; order Anura; family Dendrobatidae; genus Dendrobates; species Dendrobates tinctorius. The sequence goes on along the minus strand of NW_027361743.1, from coordinate 21,874,075 downwards.
TAGCGTGGTCAAACATTTAAGTGAACCTTCCTTCCCATCTACTTGTTTTCTGGCTCTATGGTGTCGGAGCGGACAAAGATAAGAGCTGAAGATAGAGGGAAATGAAATAAAAGGGAGATAGTGCACTGAACTGTTTTGTCCACCCCAAGGGTGCACAGAGCGCACGTACTTGCTTTGAACAGTCGTTTTGTGCCTACAGAGTCCCTTTAAAGGGAACATGTCACCATGAAAAAGCAGTCAATCTGCAGGCATCTTATATGAGCAGGGTGAGCAGAGCAGACTGACATACAGCATTGTGAGAAAAGATTAAGTATAACTTGTGTTTTAACCATTTAAATTTCCTCTTTCTGGATTTGTCGGTCCAGTAGGCGGTCCTATCACGGATTATATAAGTGTGCATGCAGAGACTGCTGTCAATCACTGATAGGACCGCCCACTGGACCAAAAATACCAGAAAGAGCAGAAGATTAAATAAATAAAACACCGGTTATACGGAATCTTCATTCTCAAAACCAAACATCAGTCTACTCAGCTCCCCCGGCTTTGTAACATGAAGTCTCCAGATTAGACTGCATTTTCCATGGGTCCAATTAACTTCAGACAGGAGAGTTATTGGACAGGTGAAATGCATGCTAAGAAGTGAGGGAAAGGTGGTTCCCACACCTATCATGCCGATACAGGAACGGCCTGCTCAAAAAGAAAAAGAAAAAAAGGTAAGTTGCTGAGCATAAGAATTCGGGGAAAAATCCTGAACTTATTAGACTGATGAAAGTTTGTAATTTGGTAGCCCTCATGATTAACGTATGTATGCAAGTCCTGCCGAACAATCCATCATTGTGCAGAGAAAAACAACTGGCAAATGACAAACAGATGTGCTAGGTCTGCATTTGCTAACATTTTATAGCAACTGTGCTGAAAAGAAATAACAATGACGAGGTGCGGAAATCAAGAGAACAGGATGTGTCATGAGATGACGCATCCACTTGACATATGCAACCACGCTGGGTTTTTGGTAAACACGGGGCGACCCGACCTTTGCTAATCGCTCCTTAACTAATTGTCGGAAAGCTGTGAAAAGAACAAATCCCATGACGAGGTTGGCCTAACTCATCCATCAAGTATACAGACTACTAACAGGGGGATGGAGGAGCAGATATGGAGTCATTCAGGTCTTGACGTAATGTAAAAATTAGTCACCGCTCCGAAGGCGGGGGGGGGGGGGATGAAAGATTATTATCCCGTGGAGTCCAATTTGCACTTTTTGAATGTGGCATTTTGAGGTTTCCTTGGTTACAATTGAAAAATTCGCAACATGTTTGTAGGTGGGCAACTCCAACCGGCGTCCACATCTGCTCTGTCATCACCGGCGCACGATTATCCAGTTACCATAGAGCCCGGGAGTGAACGGGAGCCATTGTTACAGCAGATTGCTTCTGGCAGGAAATTTGTTTTGATTGCGCCGTGCATGCTATTTACGCCGCTACAAGGAAAGTATGTCTCACACCTGTGTCAGGAGGGGGCACATACGAGGAACAGAAAAAAACAACATGTTCTGCACGGTGAAAACACTCAAAAATAAATTACATGATGAAAAGGGGAGAAATTAAAGGAAACTGGCGACCATTAATCTGATAGCTATTGGGGTTGGTTAAAAGGAAAAATGTGAAATCCGGGTGCAGAATAGGTAATGGCTACCGACCACCTCAAGAATCTAATCAGCGGTGGCCAGTCCCCTAAACAAGAAAGGCAACGCTTACAAGCACATTGCTATATAGCTTGTAAGTGCTGCTCAGAAACTGACTTGTTCAGACCAGCTGGTCTCCTCCGATCCTGCCTGATATAGCAGCACCAGGCAGCGCGCAGTTCAGGTCACGAGTGTGAAAAATGCTGCTTATCCAAAATGTCAAACAGGAGTGCAGTACCCCCCTGGGAAGCAGGCACTCTTGCCCAGACTATGAAACAACTCCTTTAAAGGGAAATCTCTCAGTAGGTTTTTGTTATGAATGATGTAGGGCCAGAGAGTCTGATTCCAGTGATGTAGCACTGAACTGCTTGGAGCAGTTTTGATAAAATCAGTTTACTCAGCTGTGAGTGTAGCAGTGCCATAACGGACGACCAGTGTATAACCCCGCCCACACCTATGATTCTCAACGCAAGCAGTGACCAGCCAGGTCTTTGCCCGGGAAGGAACAACCACGGGAAGGGCAGTCTCCAATGAAGGAAACCACCTATGCCAAAACATGGTATCCATCCACATACAGCTGTTTCGGGGTATTGCCCCTCATCAGTGTGGAGTAGGAAACTGGCTGGTAGGAGCAATGCCTAGTAAAAAGACTATGAAAAGAAGGATGAATGAACTCATGGAGATCAACATCCGACACTGCGGAGACACCATCACGTGTTTCTCAACGCAGTGATTCTAGAGCACTGCCCCCATCCCTTATGGGAAATATGTAAAACATGCAAAACAGAAGCCGCGGAAACACCATCACATGTTTCTCAACGCAAGCAGTGACCAGCCAGGTCTTTGCCCGGGAAGGAACAACCACGGGAAGGGCAGTCTCCAATGAAGGAAACCACCTATGCCAAAACATGGTATCCATCCACATACAGCTGTTTCGGGGTATTGCCCCTCATCAGTGTGGAGTAGGAAACTGGCTGGTAGGAGCAATGCCTAGTAAAAAGACTATGAAAAGAAGGATGAATGAACTCATGGAGATCAACATCCGACACTGCGGAGACACCATCACATGTTTCTCAACGCAGTGATTCTAGAGCACTGCCCCCATCCCTTATGGGAAATATGTAAAACATGCAAAACAGAAGCCGCGGAGACACCATCACATGTTTCTCAACGCAAGCAGTGACGAGCCAGGTCTTTGCCCGGGAAGGAACAACCACGGGAAGGGCAGTCTCCAATGAAGGAAACCACCTATGCCAAAACATGGTATCCATCCACTTACAGCTGTTTCGGGGTATTGCCCCTCATCAGTGTGGAGTAGGAAACTGGCTGGTAGGAGCAATGCCTAGTAAAAAGACTATGAAAAGAAGGATGAATGAACTCATGGAGATCAACATCCGACACTGCGGAGACACCATCACGTGTTTCTCAACGCAGTGATTCTAGAGCACTGCCCCCATCCCTTATGGGAAATATGTAAAACATGCAAAACAGAAGCCGCGGAGACACCATCACATGTTTCTCAACGCAAGCAGTGACCAGCCAGGTCTTTGCCCGGGAAGGAACAACCACGGGAAGGGCAGTCTCCAATGAAGGAAACCACCTATGCCAAAACATGGTATCCATCCACATACAGCTGTTTCGGGGTATTGCCCCTCATCAGTGTGGAGTAGGAAACTGGCTGGTAGGAGCAATGCCTAGTAAAAAGACTATGAAAAGAAGGATGAATGAACTCATGGAGATCAACATCCGACACTGCGGAGACACCATCACGTGTTTCTCAACGCAGTGATTCTAGAGCACTGCCCCCATCCCTTATGGGAAATATGTAAAACATGCAAAACAGAAGCCGCGGAGACACCATCATATGTTTCTCAACGCAAGCAGTGACCAGCCAGGTCTTTGCCCGGGAAGGAACAACCACGGGAAGGGCAGTCTCCAATGAAGGAAACCACCTATGCCAAAACATGGTATCCATCCACATACAGCTGTTTCGGGGTATTGCCCCTCATCAGTGTGGAGTAGGAAACTGGCTGGTAGGAGCAATGCCTAGTAAAAAGACTATGAAAAGAAGGATGAATGAACTCATGGAGATCAACATCCGACACTGCGGAGACACCATCACGTGTTTCTCAACGCAGTGATTCTAGAGCACTGCCCCCATCCCTTATGGGAAATATGTAAAACATGCAAAACAGAAGCCGCGGAGACACCATCACATGTTTCTCAACGCAAGCAGTGACCAGCCAGGTCTTTGCCCGGGAAGGAACAACCACGGGAAGGGCAGTCTCCAATGAAGGAAACCACCTATGCCAAAACATGGTATCCATCCACATACAGCTGTTTCGGGGTATTGCCCCTCATCAGTGTGGAGTAGGAAACTGGCTGGTAGGAGCAATGCCTAGTAAAAAGACTATGAAAAGAAGGATGAATGAACTCATGGAGATCAACATCCGACACTGCGGAGACACCATCACGTGTTTCTCAACGCAGTGATTCTAGAGCACTGCCCCCATCCCTTATGGGAAATATGTAAAACATGCAAAACAGAAGCCGCGGAGACACCATCACATGTTTCTCAACGCATGCAGTGACCAGCCAGGTCTTTGCCCGGGAAGGAACAACCACGGGAAGGGCAGTCTCCAATGAAGGAAACCACCTATGCCAAAACATGGTATCCATCCACATACAGCTGTTTCGGGGTATTGCCCCTCATCAGTGTGGAGTAGGAAACTGGCTGGTAGGAGCAATGCCTAGTAAAAAGACTATGAAAAGAAGGATGAATGAACTCATGGAGATCAACATCCGACACTGCGGAGACACCATCACGTGTTTCTCAACGCAGTGATTCTAGAGCACTGCCCCCATCCCTTATGGGAAATATGTAAAACATGCAAAACAGAAGCCGCGGAGACACCATCACATGTTTCTCAACGCAAGCAGTGACCAGCCAGGTCTTTGCCCGGGAAGGAACAACCACGGGAAGGGCAGTCTCCAATGAAGGAAACCACCTATGCCAAAACATGGTATCCATCCACATACAGCTGTTTCGGGATGGGGGCAGTGCTCTAGAATCACTGCGTTGAGAAACACGTGATGGTGTCTCCGCAGTGTCGGATGTTGATCTCCATGAGTTCATTCATCCTTCTTTTCATAGTCTTTTTACTAGGCATTGCTCCTACCAGCCAGTTTCCTACTCCACACTGATGAGGGGCAATACCCCGAAACAGCTGTATGTGGATGGATACCATGTTTTGGCATAGGTGGTTTCCTTCATTGGAGACTGCCCTTCCCGTGGTTGTTCCTTCCCGGGCAAAGACCTGGCTGGTCACTGCTTGCGTTGAGAAACATGTGATGGTGTCTCCGCGGCTTCTGTTTTGCATGTTTTACATATTTCCCATAAGGGATGGGGGCAGTGCTCTAGAATCACTGCGTTGAGAAACACGTGATGGTGTCTCCGCAGTGTCGGATGTTGATCTCCATGAGTTCATTCATCCTTCTTTTCATAGTCTTTTTACTAGGCATTGCTCCTACCAGCCAGTTTCCTACTCCACACTGATGAGGGGCAATACCCCGAAACAGCTGTATGTGGATGGATACCATGTTTTGGCATAGGTGGTTTCCTTCATTGGAGACTGCCCTTCCCGTGGTTGTTCCTTCCCGGGCAAAGACCTGGCTGGTCACTGCTTGCGTTGAGAAACATGTGATGGTGTCTCCGCGGCTTCTGTTTTGCATGTTTTACATATTTCCCATAAGGGATGGGGGCAGTGCTCTAGAATCACTGCGTTGAGAAACACGTGATGGTGTCTCCGCAGTGTCGGATGTTGATCTCCATGAGTTCATTCATCCTTCTTTTCACACCTATGATTGGCAGCCAACTGCCATTCAGTGGTGAGGGCAGGCAGGGGTACACAGATTAGCTGGACTACCTGGCACATGACACCTAGTCCTTTAATGATAATGCCCTGCCAATAAAACACTGATTGTATTGAAAACTATAGCAAGTTACTAAGGTGGTGAAACATCCCTGGAATCAGGGTCTCTGTCTCCACATCATGCTGCTCAGACATTAAAACAGCAAAAACTTGCTGACAGGTTCCAGTTAACAAAAAGAATGTATATACGTAATGGGCACCAGGACAAAATGTTAAAGGTGGAGGCAACAAAATGTTAAAAGGTGGACGGAGCTAACAGAAGGAAACGTTTGGTCACCCCCTCCATCATGGAGAAAGGCATCCTGTCACACTGGCTTTTTCTGGGGACGAGGCGTAGAATTAGAGATGTACAAGCGTATAAAGTCTTGTTTAACTAAGACACTAAGTTGATTAAATTCTTCGGATAATCCTGAAAGACGTTTAGGGACGAGACGCATCACCGCACTACATGTCATTTCATCATCGACAAGAAAATAAATTGGACTCCGAGCCAGAAGATTCTGTTCAGTGACTCAAGGAAAACTGTGTCGTGTCTGTGAGAAGTTCATCAACTGTTTATTTCACAGGGTGACACCTCGAAGACAAATTGGTTTTATCCTGGGGACATGGTGACACTATTAAGCATCTTTTCATGACTCAGTGTCAGAACACCCGGCCTGTCCCGAAGAACTTTATAAACCCATCCAGAAGCCAAGAGCTTCCAATCAATAGGAAGAAACGTGCGCTTATCGGCCTCAAATGACTTCACACAGGGGCTCATTTTACTCGGTCTATTCCCTACAGTAAAATATTTGTAGTCACTAAAGGGACCTTAAAGGGGTTGTCCGGCCTTTTCACATAATCTCAGTGCATATCTGGGCTGCAGAATGGTGACAATAAGTAATTTACCTTCTGTGGCCAGTCTGCAGCGTTTGCTAGATATCAGCTCTTGCTTGAAAGAAAAACGTCCAGGGGGGGATGTGTTCTGGCATTGAAATAAGAACTGGTTGTTTCCTCCTACTCTACTAAAAACATGCCCTCTATAGCATCAACCCCACCCTCCATAGCTACAGGTCCTCCCCGTCCACATGAAGAAGCCCTCATCACACAGTAACAAATCCTCCCCCTCTAGCAGCCTCAGTGCAGAGAGCAGGACCACCCAGCTGCTCCTCCCCCAGACACACACTGAACAGTGATCTATGGAAAGTGAAATTAGTGAGGAGGAAACGACCAGTCCTCATTTCAGTGCCAGAACACACCCCCCCCCCAGAAGGTAAATTACTTATTGTCAGTATTCTGCAGCGCAGATATGCACTGAGATTATATGAAAAGCCCGGACAACCCCTTTAACTTTTATAGGATAATGATGTCCCAAAGAAGAAATCTAACTTTCTCAAAGTGTGTAGAAGAATAAGTCCTAGATGCCGCCTATGTAAGGTTTACAACTTGGGATTGCCATTCAGTCGATGCGTTAGACTAAAGCTGGATTTACAGTGCATCAAACATCATGTCCTTGTCAGTACATGCCCTGTTTATGCAGAACAATGTGCCGCCAAAAACGATAATTTTTAGGCTTACTTAAAAATTATTTCGCTTGACGACTGAGTACTTTACTTGTGTGTCTGGCAATTTCAAACCCGTTTAGACAAGCCAAAATTCGGAAAACAAGTGTTATCAACCAGTCTAAATGAGCCCTAAGAAACTGATATAAGTTACTGACATATCTCCCACTCTAAATTACAAAGCCTCATGCCAAAGGTCATGAACTAAAGGGGTGGGGAAGTGACTTATCAAAAATAAGGAAAAAAAAATGGCGCACGAAATGTAGAAAATATTAAATCCCCTCCAAAGCAAGCTTGTGTTTTGAGTCAGAAGAAATGAATTCTTCCAGGTCACAGTGACTGATCCCACTCTGAATGCTAAATATTGCAAAGATAAACCTGCCGGTCTTAAGGGTACACCAGGAATGGTCACAAAAGTTGTGCCACTAGGATTGAAAGGTGTGCATATGAACCGGACACGATGTGGAATTGAAGTGGCTAATGACTTCTTTAGCCCCACAAAGGGGACATGAAGAAATTGGGCTGGTGAGATTCCTGTGGCTTAACCGGAATCTAACTGAGGTTTTTCTGGAGACTTCTAGTAGATGTGCAAAATTACAACACCAGCCCATAATTTAATTCCGTACCGCTAGTCCGTAAATAAAGCTATGGTGCTTACTTCTCATTGTTAGTCAGGAAAGACAAAGAACAGACGATGACGCCAAGCTACGGCATTAGCCCGGGACCGTGATCCTCCCGCATGCACCCGATCAGGCACAGGTCTAACCATCTGTGCGATCATTTCTGTAGTCCATAATAAGGCGGTACAACATCTGTTCATCTAGGAAATCCTTCATTTACAGGTGAATGAAGTAATAACCGAGAACACTAATTACTAGAGAGAAGTCCATTATAATGAATCATGCTCATTGTAAATATAAATAAGTGTCGAGGGCTTGTACAGCGTCCTCCAAACACCATTAATCAAGGAATGAGTCTGGTCTTAAATGGAAAACCTCCTAAGATAAAGGGCTATAGATAAAGAAAAAAAAAAACAAGTAAAAATCACTTATTTTATGTGGTTTTACGGCAAACACTCTTTTTGGTGCAGAAAAATCTGCTGCAAATTCAAGTGTGCACACAGCTCCTTACTGGCCAGACACGCCGCTAACAGTCACTAGCTCTCCCCGCCATACACATCACATGGCTGTCGGATGAACAATGCCTCAGGCGATTGTTCGACCTCTCCGCTGACTCTCCAATACACAGAAGAACGTGTAAGACAGAGTGCTCCTGCATTCTATATGAGAAAGCCGTTGACTGACAACATTAGCTGGTGGCCTACCTATGGAAGAACAAAGATCGGCAGACCAAAATCGGACATGCACAATCTACATCTCCGCTGAACAGTCGGCGACCCCGTGCATATTAGACCATACATTATTAGGCCAAACCTCTTGATGTTGATGAGCTCAGCCGACGTTGCTATAGTGTACATGGGAGCCCTCGTTCTCTCTCATATAGACTTACATTGAAAAGTGACGTCTCGCTGTCCAGCAAACGCCAACTAGTGACACCAAGCAGAAAAGGACCGAAGAAAAACCGAAAACAGACTAAGCACTTTACTACAGGCAGGGACCAAACCTTAGTGATACCACTCCAGGTGAAGCACCTCTCAGGTGTGGGTTTGCTTTTTTAACACTTTCCCTGTATCAATAATTTTAGTTCCAATAGTTTACTAATAAAACCCATGCCTTTTAATAGTTGAAATGTAAAGAAACTAAGTTATCCTGTATCTATTGAACTTCTGGTCGGGGTCCCACCACTGGAGCCCATAGCGATTTTGAGAGAGGGGCCCTATCCAATGAATGGAGCGCCTAACCTCTGCTCCATTCATAGTATTACCATAAATCAGAGTACAGCCCTTGGGTTTTTTTTCCAGTAGTCCTCTGGACAAAGAATGGGGCACGTCAAACATGCGTACCTCTGCTGCCATTCAAGACAAGGCTCTGAAAAGCCCCGCACCTGGGGTCCATAGCGCCGTTCTTGGGACCATTGAGGGTCTCAATAGTCAAGTCCTAGCAATCAGTAAGTTACCGTATCTCCCTTCCTCTGGATAGGGAATAAATTACTCTTTAAACTTGGAGATTGAGAAAATGGAAAGGGCTGGTGACAGATTCCTTGGGAGATTGAACAATAATCAGTTTAGTTGTCACTTTAAAAAGTAAAAAAAAAAATAAAACTCACACTTTCTAATAACTGAAAAGCAACAACCAAAATGACCTAGACTTACTGGTGGAAAACGATCTTCTAAACATGAGGGTGCAATCTATGGACCACCGCGTAGAAACATCTAAAGACTATGAATCGAAGATTCCATCTGGCGCTCGGAAGTTGACTTTTCTTCATTCATTCTTCAGATTTTGAAAAAGTGGCACAGGGGTTTCGTCAATACGGTGTTGGATCCAAGTGCCATATTCTTTTATGCTCTTTGTTTTTTTTGCCTGACTGATAAGATTCTAGCCTATTTCTCAGCTTCTAAAGTGGCCCAAAACATTGAACAAGATAATCTCAACAAAAAAAGTTGTTCAATGATTTAAATTCAGGAACAATCGTTTTGGCCAACTGATGGTAAACAGTCCTCATCTGCAAGATATTTTTTCTTTTTCTGATCATACATGGCCAATATGGACTACAATATGTATGGCCATTTCTGAGTAACGATCGCCCACCAGGCGATCACTGGTTCCATGGTGGCTCAGCCATCACCCTACTTCAATCCAATGTTTATAGCTACCGCGAACACTACACTGAACCCCAAATAATCACCAATTATATATCCAATCAGGTTTATTCAGGAACGAAACTGACATTTCCCTCTTGGATATAAAAGACCAGTGGCCATCTTCCTCAGAAAATGATGTGAATCCTTGCGCTGCCGATACCGCCTAGCTCCAGAAAGCTCCACATTTACACCCTTTGTTAGAAGACAAAGTGCTTCTTAATAGTTAGTAGCACAAGACTTTCTCTCTCTCATGACGGAATAATTATTTCTCATTTCAACGGCTGTATAGATAATTATCTGCATTGTTCGCAGTGTGATGGGCAGCGAGGAGAAGCGCACAATGAATGCTGGCAGTCTACAGAAAGGAGATCAGTGACATAACGAGCAAGCATGGACGTCAGGAAGGAACATAAAATCAAACAAGAATAATACTCGCAGCGTATGGCGAGCAAACTAGGTCATCCATTTTGACTTAAACAGATATTCCTTTAAAGCATTGTATGGAATTAGGAAAACACAGCTGCTAGGTTTACATAATAGTGCCACACCTGTCAACAGGCTGCTTCTAGTATTACACCTCAACTTCAGCCATTGCTAAGGACCCGAGTTGCAACAACAGACGTCACTGAAACACATGTGTGGAACCGCTTCTGGGAGGAAAGCAGCCAATTTTTCCTGAACCTGGGCACCCCCCTTTTAGAATTTTGTGCATATATCAAATCTGTGCACTGCCAGCATTTATGCAAGTGGTTGACTCCTCATAGGTACGGTTCCCTCTCTAAACCTTCAATTTCATACAGAAGAAAAAAAAATGGTGGCATCCTCCATCATGTACAAAGTAATCCCCCAGCATTGCTTCAAGAGATAATTGGCACCTTAAAATGGAACCTGTCAGTGGGATCAATCCTCCTAAGCCATCTATATGGGTATATAGGTTATAGGAAGCTGAATAAAATGATACCTTCATATTTGTGATCGGATGGCATATTATTGAGAAATTCTCATTTTTCTTAATATGTAAATGAGCTGTTAAGCTCTATGGGCAGGATATAGATCTCACCAAGAATCTACCTCCAGAGATTATTGTAAATGATGGGGCGTTACCAGTGGGAGACATTTAGAGCAGACTGTCAGTCATTTCACGGAATACATGAGTTCTGAACTGCATTATTGCTACATACAATGTGCTTACAAAACTGGCCAATTCATGTGTGCCCATCAACCACCACAAGGTGACCTTTTTTTTTATGTATACCTAACCTAATACTTTATTTAGAGCTGATTCCTACTTGCCCATTTAAATGTAGGCTTATAGCCTGTGAGAGGCATTTTTGATAAGTATTAGGTTAGGTTCCCATCAAAGTAAAGGTCACAATCACAATAGACAAAGTCACAGCTGACCCTGCTCCCTTCCTTAATCACTAAAAGGCTATACTAAAGAAAAAAATCTGAGGTCACATATGGCTTTATGTCATTAGTCTTCTATAGACAAGTATTGACAATCATTTGTGTGTATCCAGTTTTAGCAGGTCGTGTAAAGCAGATATGTAACCGATGTCCAGTAGCCATAGACTGCAATTTACATCTACTGAGAAACAAGCAGTAATGCCTCCCGCCGCAGTAATTACCCAACACCATTCCTGCCTTGTTGCCTATGAACTATTTATGTGATCTTTTAACAAAAATGAATATGTATATATACGGTCGGAAGAAAAGAAGGAACAAAGAAGAGGAAGACCAGCAACCCGATGGCTTAATACAATCAAGATAACTGGGGAGAAGACCCTTGTGGACCTATCTAGCCTTGCACAAGATCGATCTTCCTATAGATCTCTCATCCATTAACTCGTCATGGAAGGAGGAGGAAAAGGAAGGAGAAGGCAGTAAGAAGGAGAATAGATAGTAAGGAAGGAAAAAGAACAAGAAAGCAAAAAGAAAGTAAGGAGAAGACGAAAGAAAGGTGAAAAAGGAAGTAAGGTAAAGAAGAACAAAATAAGGAGAAGGAAGAAAGGCGAAAATGAAGGAAGAAAGGCGAAAAAGGAAGAAAGGTGAAAAAGAAGGAAGAAAGGTGAAAAAGAAGAAAGAAAGGCGAAGAAGGCAGTAAGGCGAAGAAGGAAGGCGAAGAAGGAAGTAAGGCGAAGAACAACAAAGTAAGGAGAAGAAGGGCAAAGAAGAAGGAAGATAGGCGAAAAAGGAAGGAAGGCGAAAAAGGAGGCAGTAAGGCGAAGACAAACAAAGTAAGGCAAAGAAGAACAAAGTAAGGCAAAGAAGAGCAAAGTAAGGCAAAGTAAGGCAAAGAAGAGCAAAGTAAGGCAAAGAAGAGCAAAGTAAGGCAAAGAAGAGCAAAGTAAGGCAAAGAAGAGCAAAGTAAGGCGAAAAAGAAGGCACTAAAGCGAAGAAGGAAGTAAGGCGAAGGAGGAAGTAAGGCGAAGAACAAAGTAAGGCGAAGAACAAAGTAAGGCGAAGAACAAAGTAAGGCGAAGAACAAAGTAAGGCGAAGAACAAAGTAAGGCGAAGAACAAAGTAAGGCGAAGAACAAAGTAAGGCGAAGAACAAAGTAAGGCGAAGAACAAAGTAAGGCGAAGAACAAAGTAAGGCGAAGAACAAAGTAAGGCGAAGAACAAAGTAAGGCGAAGAACAAAGTAAGGCGAAGAACAAAGTAAGGCGAAGAACAAAGTAAGGCGAAGAACAAAGTAAGGCGAAGAACAAAGTAAGGCTAAGGAAGTAAGAAGTAGAAGTAAGGCGAAAGAAGTAAGGCGAAAGAAGTAAGGCGAAAGAAGTAAGGCGAAAGAAGTAAGGCGAAAGAAGTAAGGCGAAAGAAGTAAGGCGAAAGAAGTAAGGCGAAAGAAGGCGAAAGAAGGCGAATAAGGACAAGAAGGAAGCAAGTCGAAGAAGATGCAAGGAGAAGGAAAGAGAAAAAGAAGGAAGGAGAAGGAAAGAGAAAAAGAAGGAAGGAGAAGGAAAGAGAAAAAGAAGGAAGGAAAGAGAAAAAGAAGGAAGGAGAAGGAAAGAGAAGGAGGAGTGGGCAGGAGGAGAAAAATGTAAAAAAGGAGGGGAAAAAAACTTTTTACTACATAGTTTGGGCTATTGTGATGTGTTGGAAGGATATTTTGTATGATATCTGCAGCATTTTCTTCCATCCAATTAAAGAAAAATTCAATGTTAAATCTTGTAAAACCGGACAGCCTTACCTCTTCTGGTTTCTTGTGGGCCTCTCTCTTTGCTGCCTTTTCCTTTAGCCGTCTTTCCTGTAAAATACAGATATGTGAGTTACTATGCCACATCACACAATATATTGCACAACAGTAGCATTATACAAACTGTACATTCTAAAGATAATGAAGCGTTATTCATACATATCCCATACCCCCCGTCACCTATACACCAACCCTCCATGAGCAGGACGATGTGTGCATTGGCGGTCCCAGGCGGCTCTCAGACTACAGGCAAGGGTATTAGATGTCAGAAGTTGGCATTTAACTTCCTGTCTAATACATGGTTAACAATTTTCTAGCAAAAGAAGAAAAATGAAAACTTGGAAAATCACAAGTAGAGGAATGTGACATGAGGAACTCCGCGCATTTCGGCTCCGCTCTTAGTCAAAATGAACTTTGTGCCTTTAAATTACAAGCAAATGGAAAAATATCACAAGTTATACTCCGCTCTTGTTCGAGAAGGATCGCAAAGCCATTTTGTGTAACATTAACACAGTGAGACTATTAAATTATAATAAACCCTGACGTCTGTGCGCCTCGTTCACAACGACAGCAGCAGAACACAATTAGATGTTAATGGAAGGCTCATTGTTCATGATTCGTTGAGGTAGAAAGGAGAGAAAAATAATTAAAAAAAAAAAAAAAAACAACCACCTCAGTGCTGGTGATCAGTAAAACACGGGGTAATAGCTATGGTCACATTTGATTAGGTTTTCGTGAATGTAACTTTTTTCAATAACAGGATAAAGTTCAGATCGGAATTTTTTTTCTTTTACATCTTAATGGGGTCGGATCACTTTCCCAATGTGAAGCTTCAAACTCTGCTACCCTTTAACTGTGATAAGTTATCAAGTACAAGATAATTCAGCTACCAAACCCAAATACGAGTCCGGTACCATCGCATGTACAAAATAATAAGAAGGAAAACCAAAAAAAAACAAACAAAAAAAAACAAATGCCTAAACATCCTCCTCCTCCGTGCGCTTGAGGAGGCCGTAGTCCTTACACATCACAATGCTGGAACATCACAAGGAGAAGACTGAAGAGTTCAGTAAAGTGGATGCCAGGGTAAAACAAAAGTGAGGCGAGTGGCCCCATCACCTTCGGCTGTTTTCCAACCATCTGCGCCTCGGATGATAAGGAGGAATAGTTTGGCGCTGCTGCAACAAAAGGCAATTTAAATTCAGCCGCAGTATGCAAGGAGAAGTATAATGAGATATCCCAGGATTTATTTCTTCAATTTGCAGTAACTATGAGACACAAAACTGCCTTTACATTTTTTGGAGCACTGTCTGAACTTCACAAATGCAAATCTATTCCCTGGTATTCCTGTGCTGGCGAGGATAGGGGAAATCCAAGACTTGTGGCCACTGATCACACACAAAAACTCCTAGAAAACACGCGTCTTAGGCTGGTTTCATACTTGCGGTTTTTTTGCGCTGCGTTTTTTTTCCTATACTTAACATGGGTGCGCATTGGCATGCGTTTGTACGCGCATGCGTTTTTTTGTAGTGTGCGCCCAGGCGCACAAAATGCATTCTGTTGCATTTTTTGTGCATCCGACCTGTCTCAAAAACACACATGCGCACGCAATGCGCACAAAATTCACCCAAAAACACATTAAAGTCTATGGGAGTGCTGACGTGCATATGACGCAAAAAAAAAAACGCATGCATTTTTTGTTTCAAAAACCATGCGCAAAAAACAAGAAAACGCATAAAAAACGCAAGTGTGAAAGTAGCGTTAAAGGCTTCATTGAGCTGGAAAACAGGCCATCAAATAATTTTTTTTTTTATAAATGAAATATTACTTATGAGTGCCAAATCAAACAAGTCCGAATGGTCGGGATACAGGGAATGTAGAGATGGCCATTAATACACAATCAATCATGCCACAAGGAGGCACAACATAAAGCTCGCTGAGCACTACGCAAGACAAAAGTCGTTATAAACCACCTACATCTCCTTCATGGGGGTCTCCAAGTATCAAACTAGGTTGAAGGAGCTTTATTAGACATTTACAATGGTACTTGATTATAGTTCACACCAAGCGCCATAAGTGTGAGTTAAAGGGTTATGCTCAACTTGTGTCGTGAACAGCACAGAGTTTTCCAGTCTCTTCACTTCTTTGTTGCTTGGGGAGGCACGCATTTACACCTTGGCGTGTCGAATCTGATTCAGTAGATTCTTCTTTTTGCTGAGCTTATTGCTACTGTGATACATTAATAGTCTAAAAGTGCTTGTTCTGAAGTCTACACTGTTATTTGCATAACAAGACCTTTGAACAAGCACATGGCTTAGGTAATTGAGAGTAATGATTAAAAGAACTGCTTTCGATGGTGCATGCGAGGTCTTGTGGTGTTTACCCACGTCCAGGAGGACCAGGCTGCGCTGATATTTTCAACTATTAAGATTATTCTGCGTTACAGCAGAATTCTGACCATTTGATTACTGCCGTTATCAGTGAATAACATAAAAAGCGCCCTCCTTCAAGCTACTTTCAAACATACTAGCACGTAACTGATGAAGGTCTATATTGACCGAAACGTTTTCTGGTACTACAATAAACTGCCTCACCGAGCATTAAGTTGAGTGCCAGGTTTTCATTTTATCATATATGGTTTGGGAACCTAACTTGGCACCACTACAGTAGTGCACACGGTGTTTTCTACTGCGTAACCTAGATGACGTCACCGGTAGTCACTGATGCTGCGCTCGCAGCAGCTCATTCTCCCGTGGTTTTCAGCCTTGATGGTCGCACCCTGGCACCGTCCAGGTTGAAAACTATTTATCCAAGACATGGATTACGGCATGGGACCGAACGATGGACAAGTGAGGGATATGTTTTTTTATTTTTACAGGAGACCATGGCTTCAATGGAATGGGCGTTAAGTCAAACGGTGTTTGTTATTTTTAAACAGAAAAAGTTTTTTTTATTTAAAATAAAGGACTTTATTCTGGCTATGTGTTTATTTATAATATAACGAAAGAATTAGTAATGGATAG
This sequence comes from Dendrobates tinctorius, assembly GCF_039654945.1. Classification (NCBI taxonomy): domain Eukaryota; kingdom Metazoa; phylum Chordata; class Amphibia; order Anura; family Dendrobatidae; genus Dendrobates; species Dendrobates tinctorius. The sequence continues at coordinate 21,857,934 of NW_027361743.1, read as the reverse complement.
GTGTCTTATAGACGCCTCACCATTACCAAGCCACGGGCATGACGTCACTAGACAATACAATGGTGACATATACCCCACAAATATGAACCCCACTTGACACTGCCACAGGGTAAGTGGAAGGAGCCGGGCAAAGAGCCAGAATTAGCGCATCTAATAGGCATTGGGGGCGTGGGGGTAGCCAATTATCCATGGCCCTTTACCAGCCTGAGAATACCAGCCCCCAGCTGTCTGCTTTAGCTTGACTGGTTATCATCAATGGGGAGGGGGGACTCCACTTTTTTTTTTTTTTTTTTATTAAATAATTACAGTTATTTAAATAATTTTAAAAAACGGTGTGGGGACCAGGGTGGATAAAAATTAATGTTTTTTTTTAAAAAAATTAAAAAAAAACAGATTTTTTTGATTTAAATCGGATTTTTTTCAATAAACTGCTTTTTGAGGAAAATATTTTACCATCCAAAGGTTCTTCCATCATGAAATAAAGCTGAGTTGTTTAACTCAGTAGAATAAAGGCTGTATATGTGTAACATTCACAATGCCATGCTCTTCCAGAGGTTTCTGTAGGATTAGTGGGCAGTTTCTCTCCTATATTATCACAGACGCTCGCTTTACTTACGCAGTTCTCAAAACTGAATTTGACTCCGCAGAGGTCCCAGCCTCTTCTTCACGGCAAAAATGTTACAACATGAACAGAGTTGAGAAAAAGACCTTAATCCTATTGTTCTACAAACCTATGAATACAGAATCAACCCCTTCAGTGCCAAGTCCAAGAAGTTAGACAATATGTTTCTGATTGTTTGGAGTGGAATAGATCTGCACAACACAAGAAGAATGTGAACCTAAGTGTGAGGAGGAGGAAGGGCAAGCAGACAAGAAAATGAAAGTGAAACTTTGAGCACAATACTGCAGCATAGCCACAGACAGACAAGTCTGGATCTGTTTGTGTGTACGATCTGAGGTTTATTACATTCTTTCCTTATAATGGCAGCAGGCCATAAAAGAGACCCAGTTTGGGAATATTTTAATGAAGCTCCTTCGCCTATCGGTAAGGCAGGCATGCGTGCAAGATGCAAACGATGCAACAAAGAGATGCAAGGCCTTTTGGCGCGAATGAGGCAACATCATGAGAAGTGCGGTGATGAAGATGACCAAAGAAACACTTCTGAACAGGCAGGATCTTCAGGTTGGTAAACATTTTTATTGAATCCTATTTCTAAAGACTGAACTGTCATGTGTGAGAAAAATTATATTTCTTATTATTACTGCATGTTACTGTCATTTGGTACAGTTATGAAGAAAAACAAATATTCCTTTTGGGGCAGGGGCACTGGTGTGTTGTGTACAATAAGCAGAAATTGTATAAACAATAAAATAACAGCATTGACTTTTTTTGTTTAGGGGAATTCATGGATTCTGGAAACTATCCACCTCCAAGATCACCATCATCCTGTTCTACAGTTTCAGAGTTATCCATCCAGGATAGTGCTTCATTAGCAGCAGCAGCATCATCATCAGACACCCACAGCCACATATCACCATCACCCAAAAGGAAGAAAAAACCTTTACCTCCTGGAACCACCATAGATAGGTTTGTGATAAGAACTAGCAGATTAGAAAAAGAGTTGATTGATGAAAAAATTGCCCAGTTTATTTATGCAACAAACTCTTCTTTCCGTCTGACTGAGAACCCACATTTCATTAATATGGTTCAGTCACTGAGACCAGGATACAGTCCACCCAGCAGAGCTGATGTTGCAGGGAAACTGCTGGATCAAGTGTATGACAGAGAAATGGAGCAATGTGCAACAGCTCTGGAGGGTAAAATTGTTAACCTAAGTATTGATGGGTGGAGTAATGTCCACAATGATCCTATTGTATGTGCTTGTATAACAACAGAAGAAGGTAAAGTCTTCCTTGCACAAACAATTGATACGTCAGGAAATGCACACACAGCAGAATACTTACAAGAAGTGGCAGTAAAAGCTATAACGACATGTGAACAAAAATTCAAATGTCTAGTACGCAGTTTGGTCACTGACAATGCTGCAAACGTATCCAAGATGAGAAGAGATTTAGAAGAGCAGGGAGGGAATACAAAGCTGCTAATAACATATGGTTGCAGTGCTCATTTGCTGTACCTCTTAGCCAAAGACTTAAGTGTTCCAGAAATAAAGGCTAATGTTGTTGAAATTGCTAAATACTTCCGTAATAATCATTTTGCTGCAGAAGCTCTGAAAAGGATGGGTTGAACTAAGCTAACGCTCCCACAAGATGTTAGATGGAACTCTGTGGTGGACTGTTTTGAGCAGTATATCAAAAACTGGCCTATTCTGATGACACTTTGTGAAGAAAATCGAGATAAAATAGATGGCACTGTCACGGCCAAAATCCTCAACATTGGGCTTAAGAGAAATGTTGAACATATGCTGAGCTTCCTGAAACCCATCTCTCAAGCTTTAAACAAAATACAGAAAAATAGCTGTTTTATTGCGAATGCTGTTGAAATTTGGAAGGAACTGAGTGAACACTTAAAAACAGAACTACACATGGACAGAATTAAATTACTAGCAGTAAACAAACGAATGGGACAAGCACTGACTCCAGCTCATTTTTTGGCAAATATTGTCAATATCCAATATCAGGGTCAAAACCTAAGTGCTGAGGAAGAGGAGTTAGCTATGACATGGGTATCCAGCAATCATCCATCTTTAATGCCAACTATAATAAACTTCAGAGCTAAGGGGGAACCATTCAAGAAATATATGTTTGCTGAAGATATTTTAAGGAAGGTCACACCAGTAAACTGGTGGAAGTCACTTAAGAGCTTGGATTTAGAGACTGTTCAAGTAATGATTTCACTTTTAACAGCAGTAGCTTCTTCTGCAGGTGTTGAAAGAATATTCTCTTCCTTTGGACTCATTCATTCTAAATTGAGAAATCGGTTGGACCCAATAAAGCAGGAAAGCTTGTTTTTCTTTTCCAGATTATGAATAGGAACAAAGAAGAAGATGATGATGAAGATGACGACAAGTGAGCTACAGAGGACAGCAGGGACAGTAGTATTTAAGTTTTTCATGTGTCGGCTGGGCTGACAGTCTAAGTTTCTTAAAATATATATATATTTTGTTTAGCCAAATTAGTTAACAAACATGGATGTTTGTTTAAGCAAATAACTTATGCTGTAATGTTGTTATTGTTTCAGTTGAATAAATCTATTTAAATTGTTATTAAGGTCAGGATTATTTTTCTCCTTCCTAAGTACAACAGAACAGTGGTGTCCAAATATGAATGATTAACCCATTAAACTGGGGAGAAAAAAGTAATATAAAAAGTGATTCTAAAAATCTTCATCTACTTGCATGGTAAAGTAGCAAGAACTAGTTTAGGTAGAAACTTTGATTTAAATCACTGATTTAAATCAAGCCTTACTGACTAGTGAGTTAAATCGTGATTTAAATCAGTTAGATTTAAATCAAATCCACCCTGGTGGGGACCCCTCTATTCTTGCTAAAGATGACAGGTGAGGTCTGAAACATGCAGCTGTCTTTCCTGGCTGGTTATCAAAAATAGTTTTCCCATCAGCAGCTGCCTGTTCTCACTGTTATTAGCAGCAGCAGAAATAGGCTAATGGGAGTAGTAGTCCGATCATCCAACGGCTGTGACAGTAGAACAGTAGATAAGCGATTTACCTCTGGTCACAGATGCGGGCTCACTCTGTTAGAGGCAGTGTTTGCCACGCTGTCATGCACATGACAGCGTGGAAAATACTAGATGTTTGGGTCCCCCCATTCATGTGAATGGGGTCCGGATACTGTTTTGGTACCCAAACCAAATTTTTTCTTAACTCTTCGGCCAAACCAGAACATCCAGGGGTTCGCCCATCCTACGCAAAACCTGACACTATAGATTGATTCATAAAACATTCATTTTAATACCATGATTGTACAGTTATTCTACCTTAAGAAAGTTTCTCAGCCTCATCAGGTCTAAGACCTAATAATGCTATTTTAAAGGTGAAAACTGATGCTACATATATAGAGTCCTGTGGTCTCTCTTTACAGACCTGTTGTACTTGTCAAAGGGCAGCAAGATGGAGCAATGAGTGCAAACAGGAACCCCCAAATCTATATAATAGGGCAGAGTAAAGTACAGGAGGTTGAGGGAAAAGGTAAAAAAAAAAAATAGTACAAGTAGTATTTCTAAGAGTTTCCCTTTTGGAGCCAAATCGTATAAAGACTGAAGTTATTCAGACTGTTTGATTCATTAAGGTAAATCTATAAAACATTGCTTCACAGAGAGTGAACTCCTTTTCTTGCCGCTAATGCTCAAGCTGACGATTACGAAATTATCAAGCATCTTTATCCCGTCTTAGAAGATAAAGGTGACGTCTTTAAGGTCAGGCAGCATTTACTGTAAGTCACAGTACATTACTTTTTTATCTTTAAGAAAAATCTGGCACACCTCAGTGGTTATAGAGTAGAGCCGCGCTCTGTGCCGTTTCCAACCTGGGTAACTCATAAGCCTTTCCGTTAACATCCCCATTTGAAAGGCAATGATATGAACCGCACACATCTCCTGCTGACATCAGCTTTAGAAGTCGTCATTTTTTTTAGTTTGCTTTATTTTTCCATTTACGGGAGATGCTTAGCGTAGAGCTGGCACTTTACATACAAGCAGTTTTCTGTTATTGCGGAGTAGTAATAGGAAATAAACACTGAATTGGAAAAGTAAAACGAACCGGGTAATAGACCCGCGAAAGACTAGCGTTCATCTGACATACGCTTTCTCTCCCTGGGAGCGCAACTGTAGTGGCGCAGCCGCACCAGAACTGTGGAGCGCCCCCGTGATTCATGATGGGCGAACCCAAACAGTAAAGTTTGGGGTCTGTACAAACACCTACTGTTCGGGCACGGACCTCGAACAACAACTTCTCCAGGAAGTCCGTGTTACAGATCAGGTTCGACAGCCGAAACATTGGGTGTTTCCCACACTGTCAACTGCATGACAGCAGGAGAAACACCAGTGGCTCTGATTGACGGTAAGATCATTACCGTCGGTAAGAATGCTGCGGTTCATCTCACAGCTGTGACAACTTTTTACCTCTGGACACAGCCACTGGCTCACACTGTCATCCGACAGCATAGGAAACACCGCTCTGTCAACGCCGGTTATAATCTTACCGCCGATCAGAGGCACATGACAGCGTGGCACACAACGGATCGTCGGGCCCCCAATTCATCTGAATGGGGTCTGGGTTCGGGTACTGTTCTGGTGAACAAACCAAGCTTTGTTTTCTTTTTAAAGGTAGGCTGAACCCAAACATCCAGGGGTTCGCCCATCACTAGCAATGATGGCGGAACGCTACTGTCGCCAACTAATAGCAGCAGACCACGCGGCACCTCCACCCTGCCCCTTCCGCATCGTACTTTGAATTGTTTCAGCATCCTGTATGCTGATACAGTTGAAAACAATGATGGGATGGGAGGAGACAGCTGACTCTGCCTCTCCCATCATTCCACTTCTGCGTCTGAGCTCTGTGATGTCTCAGCGCAGAGAACGCAAAGACATCACCACAGCGTGCTCTCTGTGCCAAGCAATGCAGAGGGTCAGAAGACCAGAGACCGGAGCAGAGGGGAACGAGGAGAGGTATTTGTTTTTATGTATGCAGGACCAAGTGGTACCTATTCTACTGTACGGAGGGCTATGTGGTACCTGCAATATTGTACGGAGGGCTATGTGGTACCTGCAATATTGTACGGAGGGCCATGTGGTGCCCGCAATACTGTACAGAGGGCAATGTAGTGCCCGCAATACTGTACAGAGGGCTATATGGTGCCCGCAATACTGTACGGAGGGCTATGTGGTACCTGCAATATTGTACGGAGGGCTATGTGGTACCTGCAATATTGTACGGAGGGCTATGTGGTACCTGCAATATTGTACGGAGGGCTATGTGGTACCTGCAATACTGTACGGAGGGCCATGTGGTACCTACAATATTGTACGGAGGGCCATGTGGTGCCCGCAATACTGTAAGGAGGGCCATGTGGTGCCCGTAATACTGTATGGAGGGCTATGCGGGGGTTATTATATTGTTTGGAGGCGTATGTGAGGGCCATTGTACTGTATGTAAGCAATTATACGGTGTGAAGGTTTTTATAGGGTCTTAATACTGTATAAAGGGATGTCTGGGGGTCAGAATGCTGTTTGGAGGGCTGGGTGGGTGCCATTATACTAGTTGGAGGGTTAGTGAGGGTCATTATAAAGTGTGGATCGCTGTATTGGGGCCATCATACTAAGTGGGGGCCATTATACTATTTGGAAGACTAGTGGAAGCCATTATACAGTGTGGATGGTTATGATGGGGTCATCATACTGAGTGGAGGGTTGGGGGGGCCATTATACTGTACGAAGAGCTGTGTGGTGATCACAGTTGCGGCATCATACTGTGTGGTGTCACCATACTTTGCCGAGGGAGGGTTGAGGGGGATGGGGGTACAGTAGGGTCATCACACAGTGAGGGTGGAGGGTACAGTGAAGGAATTCACCGTGGCGGTATCATACTGTGTTTTGGGGGATACTATAGTTGGCAACATACTCTATGGTGGTGATGGAAGGGCAATCTATGCGCTTCAATATGAGGAAAATTACTTTATAAGAGCTGTTTAGTGGTGCGATATGCTTTTCTTTGATCCCTGACGAACATGAAGGGCTTTTTTTGTTTGTTTGCTTGTTTTTGGTTTTTTTTTTTTTTTTGGAGGGGGGGGGGTCAATTAGAACTTCTGCTATGGGGCCCCACAATTTCTACGTACACACCTGGTTGGAGACCTTATTGGAAATTTAGAACTGGGAACAAGGAGCTTCAAATAACATCTCCCCCCGTGAACGTGAATGTTCGGCTTGGCTTAATGTTCACGTTTCCAATAGGAGTGCGAAAGAGCCATGTGTTATGCCCCCGTGCACCTTAGATCGCTGACTGCTGAATGATGGTTTGGCTGGCAGCTTTCTCAGCCAATTCTCCCATATACAGGAGCCCTCCTGCGAACTCTATAAGACAGCCACTGCATGACTCCTCTGCCGGTGACTTATCTGTTAGGTATGTCAAATTTGAGACTGCAGATCCTTTTGTCCTCATTTTTTGTCCTACGATATCTATCGCGGGACAGTCAGGAGGTGCCCCCCAGATACATTAGACTATCGGCTTAACCCCTTGATATCATCAGACTTTAGTCTAATGTATATGGAAACGTTACCATTCAGATTACTTGACCATAATCTTCCACGAGAGACATCAGCGGGCTCGCCTGCACATTAGATCATGCGATATGGGTGGGTTCAGCCAACTTTAAGCTAAACTGTAAAATAGGTCTGATATTATATATTATGTAATGAAAAAAACTGCAGGTGGATATATAATTATCAAGCTTTGATCAAACTTAAGTTAAAAAGGGGTGGCCTCATCATAGAGAGCTCAACGTCAAAAGAGTTGTGATCAGCTGATGACAGAGCGGTGTTAGGACCCCGGGCAAAGACAGACTAACTAGGTCATCCACCAAATCCCAAACTCACCCCAATGAGGCTTATATGGCCCTATGGTTGATTTGATGAGACAACCCCTTTTATATACTGTATTCCCGGCCTTGTCGTTTTGACTACGGACTTCGCGAATGGCACAGGATGAGTGTGACACCCACAAGACTTTTAGATACAAATATTTTTACCTTTTACACCCCATCCTGACACAAGGTGAAACGCGACCAAACGAGTAATTAAGACCCAGCTGATTAAACGGCACTTCACATCCATTACTCAAAACCCATTGCAAAGCCGCTGTAATAAATGTAACACCTCGGTACAAACGACCTAAAAATACATCTCATTACGACGTACGTGCAAAGAGAGTATCTTTAATTAGAAATTTAATGAGCGCGTAAAATGTATTATAAATGTTCGGCAATTAAAAAGTAATCCTAAATGATTTGTGGCTATATTCAGTGGGCAAATTCGCACAGTTATCATAACCGCAGTCACAATGTTGGATACTTGTAGAAATTGATAATTGCTGTCTGAACAGCTGTTAAATATTACAGTCATATGACCCAATAACGAAGAAATAACAAGGAAATACAAAAAGTCTTAAGAGAGTAACTGTCGTTATAATTGTTATTTCAGAAACCGATAGTGAACATGAAAACAAACAACTCTGTCAGAGATCGTAGGAGAGGAATCCATTTCTTTCACTCTTAATTCAGGAGTAAAATCTGTATTCAGGGAAGACAGATATTCCCATTTCTGAGATAGATGACCATTGGTGCTTTTAAAATTCAATGTAGAAGGAGGGAGAAGCTAGAGAAAAACAAACATACTGCTGCAGGTTCTCCTGAAATGACTGTTAAAGTTTTCCATAGAACTTTATGAGCACCAACTGTCAGGTCCTATCACTGCAATGGACCAGTCTGTAATCACAGAGACAGACTTTTCCTGTGAATTGAGAATTGTGAGAATGATTGGTCAGTTCAAGAAGAGAAAAAAGCAGATTTCTCTAATAAAATATATTGCTATATGTCCTTATTTTTATATGTACAATTGATTTATTGAAAGGGGTTCTTTTTAAAGGATAAGGACACTTTTGCTAATTTTTTTTCTGTCTTTACTAGAATCTGAGTCAACAGTAATGTCCTGATTAATTAATTTTATGTTTAGACTAAACCTTAACGCTCTCTCGCCATTGCAAATATTTTCTGTGCTTCTATTTTTCCCTCCAGCATTTTATTTTTCAGGCGACAAGCCATATTAGGGATTGTTTTTTTTTTTCTCCCCTTAGGGGACGAGTTATTGTTTTGATGACACCAATTAGTTTACTGTATATGCACTGATAAAACAGGGGGAAAAAAAATAGTGAGAAATAAAATGAAAACTATTGCTTTTTTCACATTTTGCATTTATGGCATTTCACTGTGCGATAATGTGAGCTAGTTGTTGTCTTAGGCCGGTGTCACAACTTACGAATGTGATGACAGAAACTCGCGAAAGTCTCTCGCATCAATACCCGGCACTGCCACCGGCAATCGGGACCGGAGTGTGCGGCTGAATGTATTTTTATGCAGCCGCACACTCCGGTCGAGTGCAGGGTATTGATGGAAGAGACTTGCGCGAGTTTCTCGCATCATACTTGCAAGTGTGACCCCGGCCTTAGTGGGAATTGTTCTGCCCGCTCTTTAGAGACATCTTTAGCATCGGTTTAGAAGTCACTAGAGTGTAGTTGAGCAAAATGATTCACTGGTCCCTCGTCTGGTACACTGTGACCAGAGAATTGTAAACTGCCTACGTCCTAGGATCGTCGCACGCCTACATGTCTTTGTGAGGGTTACTAATCAGAAGAGGAGCCGGTAGTAGGACGTTCGTAGTACTCTGGTCTGACAAACATACTAATGATCTGGCCATTGGACGAGGGTCCTGCAAATCGTTTCGCTCAACTCTATACTAGAGCCATCACTTGAGCAGAGGCGTGTTCAGCGCAGAGAACAAGGACACCTCACTGGTGGGGAACTCCTGGCAGACAGTAGGCACTGCAGCACAATTCAGATTAAAAGACTAAAATTGTGGGGGGGTTTTGTGCTCATGCTTCAACCATCAACAATTTTGCAAGATCCGATTCCCATTAAGTGGAAGAGGTATGAATTAAATCCAGCAGCAATGTTACAGCCAGCGACACTCCACCAAGGTTAGATGTAAAACAGCAAGAAACAATGCACTAAGGATAGATATAAATTAGCAAGAGACACCGCACTATGGATCGATGTAAAAGAGCAAGAGACACTGCACCAAGGATAGATGTAAAACAGTCCGCGACACTGCACCAAGGATAGATGTAAAACAGTCAGCGACACTGCACCAAGGATAGATGTAAAACAGCCAGCGACACTGCACCAAGGATTGATGGAAAAGAGCAAGAGACACTGCACCAAGGATAGATGTAAAAGAGCAAGAGACACTGCACCAAGGATAGATGTAAAAGAGCAAGAGACACTGCACCAAGGATAGATGTAAAAGAGCAAGAGACACTGCACCAAGGATAGATGTAAAAGAGCAAGAGACACTGCACCAAGGATAGATGTAAAAGAGCAAGAGACACTGCACCAAGGATAGATGTAAAAGAGCAAGAGACACTGCACCAAGGATAGATGTAAAAGAGCAAGAGACACTGCACCATGGATCGATGTAAAAGAGCAAGAGACACTGCACCAAGGATAGATGTAAAACAGTCCGCGACACTGCACCAAGGATAGATGTAAAACAGTCAGCGACACTGCACCAAGGATAGATGTAAAACAGCCAGCGACACTGCACCAAGGATTGATGGAAAAGAGCAAGAGACACTGCACCAAGGATAGATGTAAAAGAGCAAGAGACACTGCACCAAGGATAGATGTAAAAGAGCAAGAGACACTGCACCAAGGATAGATGTAAAAGAGCAAGAGACACTGCACCAAGGATAGATGTAAAAGAGCAAGAGACACTGCACCAAGGATAGATGTAAAAGAGCAAGAGACACTGCACCAAGGATAGATGTAAAAGAGCAAGAGACACTGCACCAAGGATAGATGTAAAAGAGCAAGAGACACTGCACCAAGGATAGATGTAAAAGAGCAAGAGACACTGCACCAAGGATAGATGTAAAAGAGCAAGAGACACTGCACCAAGGATAGATGTAAAAGAGCAAGAGACACTGCACCAAGGATAGATGTAAAAGAGCAAGAGACACTGCACCAAGGATAGATGTAAAAGAGCAAGAGACACTGCACCAAGGATAGATGTAAAAGAGCAAGAGACACTGCACCAAGGATAGATGTAAAAGAGCAAGAGACACTGCACCAAGGATAGATGTAAAAGAGCAAGAGACACTGCACCAAGGATAGATGTAAAAGAGCAAGAGACACTGCACCAAGGATAGATGTAAAAGAGCAAGAGACACTGCACCAAGGATAGATGTAAAAGAGCAAGAGACACTGCACCAAGGATAGATGTAAAAGAGCAAGAGACACTGCACCAAGGATAGATGTAAAAGAGCAAGAGACACTGCACCAAGGATAGATGTAAAAGAGCAAGAGACACTGCACCAAGGATAGATGTAAAAGAGCAAGAGACACTGCACCAAGGATAGATGTAAAAGAGCAAGAGACACTGCACCAAGGATAGATGTAAAAGAGCAAGAGACACTGCACCAAGGATAGATGTAAAAGAGCAAGAGACACTGCACCAAGGATAGATGTAAAAGAGCAAGAGACACTGCACCAAGGATAGATGTAAAAGAGCAAGAGACACTGCACCAAGGATAGATGTAAAAGAGCAAGAGACACTGCACCAAGGATAGATGTAAAAGAGCAAGAGACACTGCACCAAGGATAGATGTAAAAGAGCAAGAGACACTGCACCAAGGATAGATGTAAAAGAGCAAGAGACACTGCACCAAGGATAGATGTAAAAGAGCAAGAGACACTGCACCAAGGATAGATGTAAAAGAGCAAGAGACACTGCACCAAGGATAGATGTAAAAGAGCAAGAGACACTGCACCAAGGATAGATGTAAAAGAGCAAGAGACACTGCACCAAGGATAGATGTAAAAGAGCAAGAGACACTGCACCAAGGATAGATGTAAAAGAGCAAGAGACACTGCACCAAGGATAGATGTAAAAGAGCAAGAGACACTGCACCAAGGATAGATGTAAAAGAGCAAGAGACACTGCACCAAGGATAGATGTAAAAGAGCAAGAGACACTGCACCAAGGATAGATGTAAAAGAGCAAGAGACACTGCACCAAGGATAGATGTAAAAGAGCAAGAGACACTGCACCAAGGATAGATGTAAAAGAGCAAGAGACACTGCACCAAGGATAGATGTAAAAGAGCAAGAGACACTGCACCAAGGATAGATGTAAAAGAGCAAGAGACACTGCACCAAGGATAGATGTAAAAGAGCAAGAGACACTGCACCAAGGATAGATGTAAAAGAGCAAGAGACACTGCACCAAGGATAGATGTAAAAGAGCAAGAGACACTGCACCAAGGATAGATGTAAAAGAGCAAGAGACACTGCACCAAGGATAGATGTAAAAGAGCAAGAGACACTGCACCAAGGATAGATGTAAAAGAGCAAGAGACACTGCACCAAGGATAGATGTAAAAGAGCAAGAGACACTGCACCAAGGATAGATGTAAAAGAGCAAGAGACACTGCACCAAGGATAGATGTAAAAGAGCAAGAGACACTGCACCAAGGATAGATGTAAAAGAGCAAGAGACACTGCACCAAGGATAGATGTAAAAGAGCAAGAGACACTGCACCAAGGATAGATGTAAAAGAGCAAGAGACACTGCACCAAGGATAGATGTAAAAGAGCAAGAGACACTGCACCAAGGATAGATGTAAAAGAGCAAGAGACACTGCACCAAGGATAGATGTAAAAGAGCAAGAGACACTGCACCAAGGATAGATGTAAAAGAGCAAGAGACACTGCACCAAGGATAGATGTAAAAGAGCAAGAGACACTGCACCAAGGATAGATGTAAAAGAGCAAGAGACACTGCACCAAGGATAGATGTAAAAGAGCAAGAGACACTGCACCAAGGATAGATGTAAAAGAGCAAGAGACACTGCACCAAGGATAGATGTAAAAGAGCAAGAGACACTGCACCAAGGACAGATGTAAAAGAGCAAGAGACACTGCACCAAGGATAGATGTAAAAGAGCAAGAGACACTGCACCAAGGATAGATGTAAAAGAGCAAGAGACACTGCACCAAGGATAGATGTAAAAGAGCAAGAGACACTGCACCAAGGATAGATGTAAAAGAGCAAGAGACACTGCACCAAGGATAGATGTAAAAGAGCAAGAGACACTGCACCAAGGATAGATGTAAAAGAGCAAGAGACACTGCACCAAGGATAGATGTAAAAGAGCAAGAGACACTGCACCAAGGATAGATGTAAAAGAGCAAGAGACACTGCACCAAGGATAGATGTAAAAGAGCAAGAGACACTGCACCAAGGATAGATGTAAAAGAGCAAGAGACACTGCACCAAGGATAGATGTAAAAGAGCAAGAGACACTGCACCAAGGATAGATGTAAAAGAGCAAGAGACACTGCACCAAGGATAGATGTAAAAGAGCAAGAGACACTGCACCAAGGATAGATGTAAAAGAGCAAGAGACACTGCACCAAGGATAGATGTAAAAGAGCAAGAGACACTGCACCAAGGATAGATGTAAAAGAGCAAGAGACACTGCACCAAGGATAGATGTAAAAGAGCAAGAGACACTGCACCAAGGATAGATGTAAAAGAGCAAGAGACACTGCACCAAGGATAGATGTAAAAGAGCAAGAGACACTGCACCAAGGATAGATGTAAAAGAGCAAGAGACACTGCACCAAGGATAGATGTAAAAGAGCAAGAGACACTGCACCAAGGACAGATGTAAAAGAGCAAGAGACACTGCACCAAGGACAGATGTAAAAGAGCAAGAGACACTGCACCAAGGACAGATGTAAAAGAGCAAGAGACACTGCACCAAGGACAGATGTAAAAGAGCAAGAGACACTGCACCAAGGATAGATGTAAAAGAGCAAGAGACACTGCACCAAGGATAGATGTAAAAGAGCAAGAGACACTGCACCAAGGATAGATGTAAAAGAGCAAGAGACACTGCACCAAGGATAGATGTAAAAGAGCAAGAGACACTGCACCAAGGATAGATGTAAAAGAGCAAGAGACACTGCACCAAGGATAGATGTAAAAGAGCAAGAGACACTGCACCAAGGATAGATGTAAAAGAGCAAGAGACACTGCACCAAGGATAGATGTAAAAGAGCAAGAGACACTGCACCAAGGATAGATGTAAAAGAGCAAGAGACACTGCACCAAGGATAGATGTAAAAGAGCAAGAGACACTGCACCAAGGATAGATGTAAAAGAGCAAGAGACACTGCACCAAGGATAGATGTAAAAGAGCAAGAGACACTGCACCAAGGATAGATGTAAAAGAGCAAGAGACACTGCACCAAGGATAGATGTAAAAGAGCAAGAGACACTGCACCAAGGATAGATGTAAAAGAGCAAGAGACACTGCACCAAGGATAGATGTAAAAGAGCAAGAGACACTGCACCAAGGATAGATGTAAAAGAGCAAGAGACACTGCACCAAGGATAGATGTAAAAGAGCAAGAGACACTGCACCAAGGATAGATGTAAAAGAGCAAGAGACACTGCACCAAGGATAGATGTAAAAGAGCAAGAGACACTGCACCAAGGATAGATGTAAAAGAGCAAGAGACACTGCACCAAGGATAGATGTAAAAGAGCAAGAGACACTGCACCAAGGATAGATGTAAAAGAGCAAGAGACACTGCACCAAGGATAGATGTAAAAGAGCAAGAGACACTGCACCAAGGATAGATGTAAAAGAGCAAGAGACACTGCACCAAGGATAGATGTAAAAGAGCAAGAGACACTGCACCAAGGATAGATGTAAAAGAGCAAGAGACACTGCACCAAGGATAGATGTAAAAGAGCAAGAGACACTGCACTAAGGAAAGATGTAGCACAGCCAGCGACACTCCGCTAAGATAGATTCTCGTTGCACATTTACCCCGCTCTGAAGTGTGGTGAACAAGGAAAAAATTCAATTATTGGTAACTGATGTGATAACGTGAAGCTTTATAGCGATCATATCGCTCATACACGCGTGTTTAATAATGGCGTTCTAGGACAGCACAGTGATATCCCGCCACTGTGGAGAAGTAATAGTTGGGGGGGCACAATATAAATGTTTTCTTTTGTGCTTTGCTCATTATTCTATTCCAGAGATTTAATTTTTTTCTCATCAGCAACCAGCAGTTCTTATTAGAGAGATTAAATGAATATATTAATTATGGATTCCTTAAAATAACCCAAAGCTTAAGCAAAACTCAGAGAAATATAGGACACTGCTAGGAAGACTCACGTTGGGTATTTATGCCCCAAAGAGATGAATTTTCAGTTCACTACAGCAGCAATAGCCATAAAGCAATGACTATCTGACGCATGCATGAAGCATATGGGCACGCTTACCAGATGGATACTAAATGGTTTATGGGTACGGTAGGAGGAGCTGCGTAATCAGATTTCAAGAAATCTCTGAGCAGTGCCTAGAGGCTCATTTAGACAAGGTGATAATTAAGAGCCTTCTTAACCCCTCCCTGCCTTATGACATACTATTAAGTCACGGAGTGAGCTCAAGAGCTGAGCGCATACCATAAATGACAGGCGCTGGCTGTTATACAACTGGCACCTGCTTCTATCAGCAGCTGGAATGGAGCTTCAATCGCTGTTGTTAACCGTTTAGATGCCACTGTCAATCTGATAGTAGCGTTGATATGGTACCAACACAGTGGAGCGTTGCGGGGTGAAAGTGTGTTGACATTGTATTCAGGCATGTCGAAGACCTCTATGACTGACATCTTTGTTCTCCGGAGACGCCAAGTCTGAGGCCGAGCTTCATAGGAGACAGTGTTTTTCGACCTTATCTAGTATAAGGTCTAGTGACCAGGGTGAAAATTCTAAGATTTTAGTATTTTTTTTTTAATATGGTTAAATATTTTTGCTAATAAAAGAGAAGATCGTGAAAAGCTGCAAAGGTCTCAACAACGAGTAGTTAAAAAAAAAAAAAAAGACAAATCTTACAAATCAGAGAAATTGTTCTTACCCGATGTTTTTCCTTGATTTTTTGCCTGTATGTCTCTTTGTCGTATTTGTCCTCCTCGGTTAGCCGTTCTCGCGCTTTAGTCAAATCAATGCCGTTTTGATCATCATCACCACCAGCAACTTGTACTGCGGCTTTCTGTATCGGGGGCCATTGTTGTACTGCCTGCAAATAGGAAAAAAAAGGTCCTCCGTTGAGTAGATGAAGTACATGGCTATGCCTTCTGCATATGTAAGGACACAATAAGGCCTTGTAAATAATCTCTCTGTACTGGAAAGACTAGCTCAACTGTGCATCACATGTAAGGGGACCACTATGGCAATGTATAGCACATAGCTTCCCCTGTCGGGGCACAGCTGAGAAATACTTGCTGACTGTATAATTTTCACTGAACACCCTATAGTCATCTTATAATTGAGACATTTGAAAGGAATCCTAATTTTCCAGGAAAATAAACTAATACTCCTGCTAAGATTGGTAGTGAAAATGGAGGAGTCCAGAAGGAAACCTGAGAGGCGGCAAGGGCTTGGTAGTTGCTACCCATCTAAATTTGCCTGATCCAAGATCTATGATGGTTAAGAAACTGCAGAAGGGATGCAATGGGCACATACACTGCAGAGCACTTTGTAAAACTGGGCACAATCTGATGAATGAAGAGAGGAATAGCCTCCAGTGTCAGTGTCACTACAGAATAGTAACATTTAATGTTACTGCCCCTTTAAGAATCCTATAGAAGTGAAGTTCTGCACTGCATATTAAATCCCACTCCCCAGAAAATGCAGCGCAACCTGGTGCAAGACTAGGAGGCATGAATTGCCAAAACCTGCATTTTGCATCCTTGCATAGCGGGAAAGCTGCAATGCCTGTGCGACATTAAAACTAACGGATGAACGCGGCGCTGATCCATCCAGAGTAACGCATCCCCCCCGTACAATATAATAATTATACAATCTGACTTGTGTGTGTTTAACAAATTTTATGGAGTGGAGTAAAAGTTAAGAAAGAATATTATTCCCCTTAGAAAAGCCATTACCTTTTCTGCAGACGACGTAGCATTACCGGGCCCATCTGCCTTGTACGCAGCAATAAAATGGTCCTGGTTTGGGGCCAACTCCATTATGTTTTTATGTCTCCTGGCTCGCAGAAGTAAGGCTCGGGGCACGGTACTACAGCGTGTGACCGATTGCTGCACAAAAATATTAATGCTTCACATGCAATTAAAAAAAAAGCGAGTTCTGCTAACGAGCACCATGAGGTTTGGGTCACGGGAGAACAGGAGTGGGTGACGTTTGAAGCAATGGCCGCACTGCATGGGCAAAGTGCTCAGAACTGAAAATTCCCCCACACTATGACACCTTGCATTTAGTCTTGGGGTATACGTCTTTCAGGTGGATTCCGCCTAGAACCCACCTGAAGAAGCGCTGGAATATAATGCACAGAAGTGTCAAAATCACTTGTTCGGCACATGTTCCATCTTTTGCAACTTCTTTTAACCGCTTTAGGTTTTGAAAGCCGGGAAGAGGCTAAAAGAAGTGACCGGTCCAAATATAAAACGTAGCAGGGTTGAATAAAGTAAACGTGGCCTTTCCGACCTAATGGCAAAACAAAACAAAGAAAGTCCACAAGAGTCCTTTTCCTGCAGGATTCACCCGCAGGTAACACACCGCGGTCTCAGCTCCTCCGGGAGCCATGTGGGAATTCCTCCTCTCCCAAGACACAACCCCCCCACTGACTCATGTCCAGCTTTTTAACCTAGACCATGTGGTGATCACAAGACTGTGACATCATCACAAGGTCCTGTCAGGACTCTGCAGGTGGAGATAGGGTGGACATCCTCCCACCTGCTCTAGGAATGTCCACCTAAAACCAGCCCATATCCCTCAGCACATAGTGTGCTGGAGGAAAACATCCTGGCTTCACATCACTGAGGCCACTATGCGCAGTGACACTTCTCTCCCCTCACACACTGCCAGGGACCCTGTCACAATATCTATCTACACACAAACACACATATATATATATATATATATATATATATATATATATATATATACATACACACACACATATATATACATACAGAAACAAGCAGGCAATCCCAGCACGTGTTGTGGCACTCGAACAGCCGCGGTACATGCAGCCGCCGGGACGCCAACATATTTTTCAAGCACGCCGGTCACTCGGTTAGCATCCGGGGATGCTCTGATAATTCCTTTTCAGGGCACATTTGCTCATCACTAGTGCAGATCCCATTAGTGGGGCCTGTAGCTACTATTCATTTATGGCTTTAGCTTGGGGACGGACGTGCCATTAATGTACAAGATGGGAACTTCCCATTAGAGCTTTGTTGTACCATTTATCTATTATCTAATGGATCTCGCTGATCTATAAAAAGGGACAAACTGGAGCGTTCAAAACTGAACACATTATTGTGAACAGGGTCGTAGACGGCTGATGCGGAGGGCTAGAGCTCCGTAATAAGCACAACACCCAACAGATACGGGGTTAAACCATTGGCTTAATAGGGGCACGGTACCATGGACACTTAATGACTGCAGTTTTAAAGGGGGTCTATTTTTTGTCAGAATCTGAGATATTGGGAGGGCGGAGATTGTCAATTTATTATGCAGATTTTAGAATTGGTGCGAATTAATTTGCCTAACAGTCACGTCAGTCATTTGTGGCGACTTGAAAAAAAGCCCCTTATTTGACAGCAGTTCTTCTGATTAGCCGGCCTGGTGTGATGTCATCATTTCCCAATTGATTTGGTAGCAGATTTTTGCAGTTGCAGGTTTTCCCACTGCGGAGAGTCGGAGGGTTCCGTCCACTTGGGACAAACCCCTCAGCTCCGGTAATATAACACAGCGAGACACTTTCCTTGCACCAGATTACGGTGTAGCTCCTGGTGTAAAGCTAATTACTAGAACGTGTATTCCTAAACTAAATTATAGCAAGAAGAGAATGCTTAGAGATTTGAGCTCCGACTGCAGAATTATGAATGCAGCTCTGAAGCATAAAAAAGGCTGTATTTCAGAATCAGTTTTTTTTTTGTTTTGTTTTTTTTTTTAAAAAGGGAGACAAAATACACAGTATAAGACAGGAAAATTAAAAAATACTCAAACCTTTTGATAGGATGCATTACAAAAGACTTGGCACTAGATAAGTAATGTCATGCATTTACAAGGTAGATTAGGTCTGCATGTAAGCTGGAGAATGGGACTGGGCTATAGAGCTTCCCTCCGATACACAACAAAGGTACAAAAATATTCCTGTAGGATACAGTAATGGTTCGCAGCAAGAATAAGCCACTACTTTGTGATCAATTAGGGTCTGACCTCCGAGACCCTCATTATATTGAGATTTTTGCTCACTTGACCGTGTGACCCCCGATACATTTTCCCCAGCACAGTGAAAACTATATCAGGGATGGATAGCACGTGCCTTGTATGGCAGAATAAAAATGTAACAGGGTCAATCCAAAGAAGAGAAAGTTATCCCCTATATGTAAAGCACTCAATTACTTGCTAGTTGCTGGGGGGGGTTTGACCTCTAAGACCCCAGCGATCCAAAGAATGGGGTTTTGAAAAGTCTTGAATTAAAATGTGAATTGTTGGCATCTGCTCCATTGATTATGGGACTGCTGGAGAAAGCCAAGTGCAGCGCTCCTTGTTTCCAGCCGTCTCATTGACAATGGTTTGAGCGGAGGTCAAGCATGGAAACTTTCGTTTTCATCAAGACAGGAGATGCCAAACCACTGTACTAGGTATATCAGGGCCCAAATCGCTGGGTGTCACATGGATAGATAGAAACTTGTTAAATACCCCACATAGCAGAACACTGGGGTTCACAGCCGAAGCTGAGCAGAGACGACCCCCTAATCCATATTAGGGACCTGGACAGGCAGGGGTCTCAGAGGTTAGACCACCAACAATCACAAAGTAATGACATATTCCAGAATTATTCAGGGCTAAGGATCTGGTAATAATAAATCCCTATCGGGGCGGCAGGCCCAATTACTGGTGGTTGGATTTTCTAGACACCTCTCCGATGCAGTCCGGTAACCGTCCGCGCCTCACAGCGCCGGAACAGGTTATATTGCTCAGCAATAATTGCTCAATTTTATTTGGAGTTTTAAAGTATTTATTTTCCCAACCATCTGGTGCTCACATTTGGGAAAAATAATATAAAAATGTACTAAAAACATATAATCAGAAAATGTGTAATTGTGGTGCTGATGGCGAGTACAGGAAACATCTGCTATTTCTCTATGTGCATATACACATGGAGCAGAAGGTTTGTCATAAGGACATAATGCACGTTGCAGACACACGCTTATGTTAACCCCTTCCCCACGCTCACCATGTTTGTCCTGAAAAGAGAGTGGCTTAGGCATTTTTCCTGTTTTGTTACCTCACAACATGGAATTTCACGGCTTTTTGGACGTTTTTCTTCAGTTCATGTTATGAACATACCTACCACTGTGAACATTTGGTTTTCTTTTTTTTGTGAAGCAAACAAGTAGGACAAAATAACTGAAAACTTCAGTGTGTATAACTATTCCCCCCCCCAAAATCAGAACCTTGTAAAGTCTCATTCTGCGGCAATTACAGCTGCAAGTCACTTTGGATAAGTCTCTATGAGCTTTCCACATCTCGCCACTGGGATGTTTGCCCATTCCTCAATGCAAAACTGCTCCAGCTCCTCCAACTTAGATGGTTTCCTCTGGTGAACAGCAATCTTTCAAGTCTGTCCACAGATTTCCAATTGAATTAAGATCAGGACTTTGACTAGGCTACTCTAAAACATTTACACGTTTTCCCTTAAACTACTCTAGTTTTGCTTTAGTAGTATGCTTTGGGTCTTTGCCTTGTTGGAAGGTGAACGTCCATCCCAGTCTCAAATCAATGACAGACTAAAACAGGTATTTCTCAAGAATATCCTTGTATTTCACACCAACAATCTTCCCCTCAACTCGGGCCATTTTCCCTGTCCCTACAGCCAAAAATATCCCCACAGCATGATGCTGCCTCCACCATGTTTCACTGTGGGGGTGGTGTTCTTGGGGTAATGAGCAGTGTTGGTTTGGCGTTTACCTTGGTGGCCAAAAAGTTAAAAATTTTGCTCTCATCTGACCACAGGTATCTTCCTCCATACATTTTGGGAGCCTCTCACACGTCTTTTGGCAAACTCAAAACAAGCCTTACAATTTTTGTTCAAGTAAAAGGCCTTTTTCTGCTCACTTTTCCATAAAGGCCACTTCCATGGAGTGTATGGCTTATTGTGGTCATATGGTCATGTGGTCGTAAGGTCGTATTTACCTGCTTGGAAACTCTGCAGCTCCTTCAGGGTTACTATTGGTCTCTGTGCTGCCTCATGTAGTTGTTTGGTCAGTGGTGCCGCTTGGTAATGGTGTTATGTTGCAGCCTCTGTGGCCTTTCAGAAAAGGTAAAGTATATACTGACAGACATGTGACGCTTAGACTGCACACAGGTGGACTTCCTTTCACCAAGCATGTAACTTAAGAAAGTAATTGCTTGCACCAGAAATTTTAGTAGTTTCACCGCAAAAGGGGTGAATATATATGCAAATTTTTAGTTATTTGATCACATAAATTTGATAAATGCCTATATTTTCTCACTTCACCAACTTAAGACTATTTAGTGCTGATTAGTGTTGAGCGATACCACCCGATATTGAAAAATATTGGATCGGATTGGATCGGCTGATCTAAAAAAAAAGTATCGGGTATCGCCGATTCCGATCCCGGAAGTCCCATTAAAGTCAATGGGACAGAAATATCGGAATTAAAAAAAACCCTTTCCGAAGGGGGGGGGGGGGGGGGGAGAGTGTGGGCAGTGCGTGGACGGACACTGTGCGTGTCTGTGTGTGCGGGTGGGGCCTGTACGGGCTGTCGGTGGTCTGTACGGGCCTCTCGGGGGCCTGTGCCAGCTGCCGGTGGTCTGTACGGCCCTCTCGGGGGGCCTGTGCCGGCGGTCTGTACGGGCCTCTCGGGGGCCTGTGCCGGCTGTCGGTGGTCTGTACGGGCCTGCCGGGGGCTTGTGCCGGCTGCCGAGGGTCTGTACGGGCCTGCCGGGGGCTTGTGCCGGCTGCCGAGGGTTTGTACGGGCCTGCCGGGGGCCTGTGCCGGCTGCCGGTGGCCTGTGCGAGCCTGCCAGGGGTCTTGTGTCTGTGCAGGCATCGTCCGATGGGACTACAAGTCCCATCGGGCGATGCCTGCTACACTGACAGTGATTGACACATTAGCCAATGATGGAAAAGTAGTAGTTATCATCCAGCTAATGTGTTGAATGTAAAAAAAAAAAAAAAAAATAATAAATAATATACATACTACATGCATACTACATTCACACAACATACATATATACTACATACATGCTACATATATACTACATTCATACAACATACATACATCATACATACTACATACATGCTACATTCATACAACATACATATATACTACATACATACTACATTCATACAACAGACAACATACATACTACATACATACTACATTCATACAACATACATACTACATTCATATATACTACATACATGCTACATATATACTACATTCATACAACATACATACTACATACATACTACATGCAACATTCATACAACATATATACTACATACATACTACATTCATACAACATACAACATACATGCTACATATATACTGCATTCATACATACTACATATATACTACATTCATACTACATACATACATACTACATACTACATATATACTACATACATATATACTACATATATACTACATACATACTACATACAAAACATTAATACAATACAATACATACATATAGACATACAGTACATATAACAGAGTACATACTCACAAATACTTGTCACATTGTTCCCCAAAGCCAGTGTCATCCATGAAAAAATATGAAAATAACAAACAAGCCATATACTCCCTGATCCGCAGAAATCCACGAGGGTCCCACGCCGATTTCCCGTGGAGAACAGCAGCATCAGCTGATGCGACCGCTCTCTAGAGGCTTCAATAATCCAATGTCGGAAGGTAGGTATCCTTCCGCACTGTATTCCTCCGCCACTGTAAAAAAAATAGTCCCTAGTTAGTCTCACTTTATGGCAAAAGCTGTGTGAGAAAGTTCCCAGGCAGCTTTTGCCATAAAGTGCGACTAGGGACTATTTTTTTTTAAAGTGGCGGAGGAATACAGTGCGGAAGGATACCTACCTTCCGTCATTGGATTATTGAAGCCCCTAGAGATCGGTCGCATCAGCTGATGCTGCTGTTCTCCACGGGAAATCGGCGTGGGACACTCACTCATGGATATCTGAGGATCAGGGAGTATTTGGTGGTTTGTTTTTTTCTAATTTCTTTCATAGATGACACTGGCTTCGGGGATCAAAGTGAGAAGTGATGGTGATTATGTTCTCTATGTTATATGTACTGTATGTCTATATGTATGTATTGTATGAGTATTGTATGCAGTATGCATTACTATATATGTATGTTGTATGAATGTATTGTATGTAGTATGTATGTTGTATGAATGTAGTATGTATGTAGTATATATGTAGCATGTATGTTGTATGTAGTATGTATGTTGTATGAATGTAGTATATATGTAGTATGTATGTAGTATGTAGCATGTATGTTGTATGAATGTAGTATATATGTAGTATGTATGTAGTATGTAGTATATATGTATACTACACATAGGGTGTGTAGGGTCTGTACGGGTCATATATGTATGTTGCATGAATGTAGTATATATGTAGCATGTATGTTGTATGTAGTATATGTAGTATGCATGTAGTATGTAGCATGTATGCTGTATGTAGTATGTATGTTATATGAATGTAGTATATATGTAGTATGTATGTAGTATATATGTATGTTGTATGAATGTAGTATATATGTAGTATGTATGTAGTATGTAGCATGTAAGTAGTATGTATGTATGTTGTATGAATGTAGTATATATGTAGTATGTATGTAGTATGAATGTAGTATATATGTAGTATGTATGTAGTATGAATGTAGTATGTATGTAGCATGTATGTTGTATGTATGTTGTATGAATGTAGTATATATGTAGTATGTATGTAGTATACATGTATGTTGTATGTATGTAGTATATATGTAGTATGTATGTATGTTGTATGAATGTAGTATATATGTAGTATGTATGTTGTATGAATGTAGTATATATGAAGTATGGATGCATATATTTTTTTTTTTTTTTTTACATTCAACACATTAGCCGGATGCTGGGACTACTACTGTCCCATCATTGACTAATGTGTCAAATGTCAATCACTGTCAGTGTATCAGGCATCGCCCGATGGGACTTGTAGTCCCATCGGACGATGCCTGCACACACACACACACACACACAAGACCACCGGCAGGCCCGTACAGACCACCGGCAGCCGGCACAGGCTCCCGAGAGGCACGTACAGACCACCGGCAGGCCCGCACTGACCGCGCATCATGATGACATCATTTAAGCAGCCAATCACAGCCATGCCAATAGTTAACATGCCTACATGCCTAACAGGATGTGCCCACACTTCTGAGGATTCCCATTGGCTGAATCAAATCGAGCGGG
The DNA here is from genome assembly GCF_039654945.1 of Dendrobates tinctorius. Lineage (NCBI taxonomy): Eukaryota > Metazoa > Chordata > Amphibia > Anura > Dendrobatidae > Dendrobates > Dendrobates tinctorius. The sequence goes on along the minus strand of NW_027361743.1, from coordinate 21,833,571 downwards.
CTCATTGCATTATGGGAACTTCCGATTCCGGTATGCGATATAGAAAAAATATCGGTACTCGGTATCGGAATTCCGATACAGCGTATAACGGCCGATACTCGATATTTGCAGTATCGGAATGCTCAACACTAGTGCTCATGCATCACACACAAATCTGTTTACAAAAATATTTAAAACTGGTAAAATGCCAAGGGGATGAATACTTTTCCAAGCCACTGTATATCATCTATCCACAGAATAGCTGATAAATATATCCTCTCTGGTGCTCTGACCACTGGGAACCGCACTGATCACAGAGGTGAATGAAATTGGTAGAAAGTGCCACCACCACTTCTATAGACAGTGAGCAGAGTAGTGATTGCACAGTCTTTGAGACCCCAGTTCTTGTAATCAGTGTGGTTACCAGCAGTTGGACCCCCATAAATTACACACTCACCACCTATTCTATACATAAATGTATATGGTTTATGCTTTTGAGACAAGACCTTTAAGATTGAGGTTTGTGTGTGTGTCCTGGTGGCAGATTACACATCACTCAATGGTAAATGTGCACACAGTACAAGGATAATAACCGTTTTGTATCGGGATATTGTGCAAGTAAGACCCGTTCTTTCTGAATGCTTCTTATACATTTTTGTACCTTGTCCATGATTTCTTTAACATTATACCATTATTGTGCAGTCAGATTTGTGAGGAGGAACCATGTTAAGCAGATGACACTGTAATATATGACACCTCTCAGTTTCCAGTATCATCCATGTACCTTGGATGACTCCCCAAGTGTGACCTGTAGAGTACGCTTCCTCTGAAACACCACACCGTTACATAGTCAAAAATACATGGCTGCAATAATGCTGGGAGGGGAGAGTGGAGAAGGGGAGAGAGAAGGGGAAGAGGGGAGGGGAGAGAAGAGAAGGGGAAGAGGGGAGGGGAGAGAAGGGAAGGGGAAGAGGGGAGGGGAGAGAAGGGAAGGGGAAGAGGGGAGGGGAGAGAAGAGAAGGGGAAGAGGGGAGGGGAGAGAAGAGAAGGGGAAGAGGGGAGGGGAGAGAAGAGAAGGGGAAGAGGGGAGGG